>NW_027473041.1:0-95404 GCF_030347505.1 Rhynchophorus ferrugineus
CCATATCTCGGAAACTATAAGAGATAATGCAATTTGGCAACCGGCAATGTAATTAGCATGCCGAATATTACTTGGAATGTGAATTGGAACGAAATCGCCAATAGATAAGACCATTTTACAATTTGGGCCCAAGTTAGAAGCAGAGCCTAAGGTGTAAATTATCGATAGTCCATATCTCGGAAACTATAAGAGATAATGCAATTTGGCAACCGGCAATGTAATTAGCATGCCGAATATTACTTGGAATGTGAATTGGAACGAAATCGCCAATAGGTAAGACCATTTTACAATTTGGGCCCAAGTTAGAAGCAGAGCCTAAGGTGTAAATTATCGATAGTCCATATCTCGGAAACTATAAGAGATAATGCAATTTGGCAACCGGCAATGTAATTAGCATGCCGAATATTACTTGGAATGTGAATTGGAACGAAATCGCCAATAGATAAGACCATTTTACAATTTGGGCCCAAGTTAGAAGCAGAGCCTAAGGTGTAAATTATCGATAGTCCATATCTCGGAAACTATAAGAGATAATGCAATTTGGCAACCGGCAATGTAATTAGCATGAAGAATATTACTTGGAATGTGAATTGGAACGAAATCGCCAATAGGTAAGACCATTTTACAATTTGGGCCCAAGTTAGAAGCAGAGCCTAAGGTGTAAATTATCGATAGTCCATATCTCGGAAACTATAAGAGATAATTCAATTTGGCAACCGTCAATGTAATTAGCATGCCGAATATTACTTGGAATGTGAATTGGAACGAAATCGCCAATAGATAAGACCATTTTACAATTTGGGCCCAAGTTAGAAGCAGAGCCTAAGGTGTAAATTATCGATAGTCCATATCTCGGAAACTATAAGAGATAATGCAATTTGGCAACCGGCAATGTAATTAGCATGCCGAATATTACTTGGAATGTGAATTGGAACGAAATCGCCAATAGATAAGACCATTTTACAATTTGGGCCCAAGTTAGAAGCAGAGCCTAAGGTGTAAATTATTGATAGTCCATATCTCGGAAACTATAAGAGATAATGCAATTTGGCAACCGGCAATGTAATTAGCATGCCGAATATTACTTGGAATGTGAATTGGAACGAAATCGCCAATAGATAAGACCATTTTACAATTTGGGCCCAAGTTAGAAGCAGAGCCTAAGGTGTAAATTATCGATAGTCCATATCTCGGAAACTATAAGAGATAATGCAATTTGGCAACCGGCAATGTAATTAGCATGCCGAATATTACTTGGAATGTGAATTGGAACGAAATCGCCAATAGGTAAGACCATTTTACAATTTGGGCCCAAGTTAGAAGCAGAGCCTAAGGTGTAAATTATCGATAGTCCATATCTCGGAAACTATAAGAGATAATTCAATTTGGCAACCGGCAATGTAATTAGCATGCCGAATATTACTTGGAATGTGAATTGGAACGAAATCGCCAATAGGTAAGACCATTTTACAATTTGGGCCCAAGTTAGAAGCAGAGCCTAAGGTGTAAATTATCGATAGTCCATATCTCGGAAACTATAAGAGATAATGCAATTTGGCAACCGGCAATGTAATTAGCATGCCGAATATTACTTGGAATGTGAATTGGAACGAAATCGCCAATAGATAAGACCATTTTACAATTTGGGCCCAAGTTAGAAGCAGAGCCTATGGTGTAAATAATCGATAGTCCATATCTCGGAAACTATAAGAGATAATGCAATTTGGCAACCGGCAATGTAATTAGCATGCCGAATATTACTTGGAATGTGAATTGGAACGAAATCGCCAATAGATAAGACCATTTTACAATTTGGGCCCAAGTTAGAAGCAGAGCCTAAGGTGTAAATTATCGATAGTCCATATCTCGGAAACTATAAGAGATAATGCAATTTGGCAACCGGCAATGTAATTAGCATGCCGAATATTACTTGGAATGTGAATTGGAACGAAATCGCCAATAGATAAGACCATTTTACAATTTGGGCCCAAGTTAGAAGCAGAGCCTAAGGTGTAAATTATCGATAGTCCATATCTCGGAAACTATAAGAGATAATGCAATTTCGCAACCGGCAATGTAATTAGCATGCCGAATATCACTTGGAATATGAATTGGGACGAAATCGCCAATAGATAAGACCATTTTACAATTTGGGCCCAAGTTAGAAGCAGAGCCTAAGGTGTAAATTATCGATAGTCCATATCTCAGAAACTATAAGAGATAATGCAATTTGGCAACCGGCAATGTAATTAGCATGCTGAATATTACTTGGAATGTGAATTGGAACGAAATCGCCAATAGGTAAGACCATTTTACAATTTGGGCCCAAGTTAGAAGCAGAGCCTAAGGTGTAAATTATTGATAGTCCATATCTCGGAAACTATAAGAGATAATGCAATTTCGCAACCGGCAATGTAATTAGCATGCCGAATATCACTTGGAATATGGATTGGGACGAAATCGCCAATAGATAAGACCATTTTACAATTTGGGCACAAGTTAGAAGCAGAGCCTAAGGTGTAAATTATCGATAGTCCATATCTCAGAAACTATAAGAGATAATGCAATTTGGCAACCGGCAATGTAATTAGCATGCTGAATATTACTTGGAATGTGAATTGGAACGAAATCGCCAATAGGTAAGACCATTTTACAATTTGGGCCCAAGTTAGAAGCAGAGCCTAAGGTGTAAATTATCGATAGTCCATATCTCGGAAACTATAAGAGATACTTCAATTTGGCAACCGGCAATGTAATTAGCATGCCGAATATTACTTGGAATGTGAATTGGAACGAAATCGCCAATAGATAAGACCATTTTACAATTTGGGCCCAAGTTAGAAGCAGAGCCTAAGGTGTAAATTATCGATAGTCCATATCTCGGAAACTATAAGAGATAATGCAATTTGGCAACCGGCAATGTAATTAGCATGCCGAATATTACTTGGAATGTGAATTGGAACGAAATCGCCAATAGATAAGACCATTTTACAATTTGGGCCCAAGTTAGAAGCAGAGCCTATGGTGTAAATTATCGATAGTCCATATCTCGGAAACTATAAGAGATAATGCAATTTGGCAACCGGCAATGTAATTAGCATGCCGAATATTACTTGGAATGTGAATTGGAACGAAATCGCCAATAGATAAGACCATTTTACAATTTGGGCCCAAGTTAGAAGCAGAGCCTAAGGTGTAAATTATCGATAGTCCATATCTCGGAAACTATAAGAGATAATGCAATTTGGCAACCGGTAATGTAATTAGCATGCCGAATATTACTTGGAATGTGAATTGGAACGAAATCGCCAATAGATAAGACCATTTTACAATTTGGGCCCAAGTTAGAAGCAGAGCCTAAGGTGTAAATTATCGATAGTCCATATCTCGGAAACTATAAGAGATAATTCAATTTGGCAACCGGCAATGTAATTAGCATGCCGAATATTACTTGGAATGTGAATTGGAACGAAATCGCCAATAGATAAGACCATTTTACAATTTGGGCCCAAGTTAGAAGCAGAGCCTAAGGTGTAAATTATCGATAGTCCATATCTCGGAAACTATAAGAGATAATGCAATTTGGCAACCGGCAATGTAATTAGCATGCCGAATATTACTTGGAATGTGAATTGGAACGAAATCGCCAATAGATAAGACCATTTTACAATTTGGGCCCAAGTTAGAAGCAGAGCCTAAGGTGTAAATTATCGATAGTCCATATCTCGGAAACTATAAGAGATAATGCAATTTGGCAACCGGCAATGTAATTAGCATGCCGAATATTACTTGGAATGTGAATTGGAACGAAATCGCCAATAGATAAGACCATTTTACAATTTGGGCCCAAGTTAGAAGCAGAGCCTAAGGTGTAAATTATCGATAGTCCATATCTCAGAAACTATAAGAGATAATGCAATTTGGCAACCGGCAATGTAATTAGCATGCTGAATATTACTTGGAATGTGAATTGGAACGAAATCGCCAATAGGTAAGACCATTTTACAATTTGGGCCCAAGTTAGAAGCAGAGCCTAAGGTGTAAATTATTGATAGTCCATATCTCGGAAACTATAAGAGATAATGCAATTTCGCAACCGGCAATGTAATTAGCATGCCGAATATCACTTGGAATATGAATTGGGACGAAATCGCCAATAGATAAGACCATTTTACAATTTGGGCCCAAGTTAGAAGCAGAGCCTAAGGTGTAAATTATCGATAGTCCATATCTCAGAAACTATAAGAGATAATGCAATTTGGCAACCGGCAATGTAATTAGCATGCTGAATATTACTTGGAATGTGAATTGGAACGAAATCGCCAATAGGTAAGACCATTTTACAATTTGGGCCCAAGTTAGAAGCAGAGCCTAAGGTGTAAATTATCGATAGTCCATATCTCGGAAACTATAAGAGATACTTCAATTTGGCAACCGGCAATGTAATTAGCATGCCGAATATTACTTGGAATGTGAATTGGAACGAAATCGCCAATAGATAAGACCATTTTACAATTTGGGCCCAAGTTAGAAGCAGAGCCTAAGGTGTAAATTATCGATAGTCCATATCTCGGAAACTATAAGAGATAATGCAATTTGGCAACCGGCAATGTAATTAGCATGCCGAATATTACTTGGAATGTGAATTGGAACGAAATCGCCAATAGATAAGACCATTTTACAATTTGGGCCCAAGTTAGAAGCAGAGCCTATGGTGTAAATTATCGATAGTCCATATCTCGGAAACTATAAGAGATAATGCAATTTGGCAACCGGCAATGTAATTAGCATGCCGAATATTACTTGGAATGTGAATTGGAACGAAATCGCCAATAGATAAGACCATTTTACAATTTGGGCCCAAGTTAGAAGCAGAGCCTAAGGTGTAAATTATCGATAGTCCATATCTCGGAAACTATAAGAGATAATGCAATTTGGCAACCGGTAATGTAATTAGCATGCCGAATATTACTTGGAATGTGAATTGGAACGAAATCGCCAATAGATAAGACCTTTTTACAATTTGGGCCCAAGTTAGAAGCAGAGCCTAAGGTGTAAATTATCGATAGTCCATATCTCGGAAACTATAAGAGATAATTCAATTTGGCAACCGGCAATGTAATTAGCATGCCGAATATTACTTGGAATGTGAATTGGAACGAAATCGCCAATAGATAAGACCATTTTACAATTTGGGCCCAAGTTAGAAGCAGAGCCTAAGGTGTAAATTATCGATAGTCCATATCTCGGAAACTATAAGAGATAATGCAATTTGGCAACCGGCAATGTAATTAGCATGCCGAATATTACTTGGAATGTGAATTGGAACGAAATCGCCAATAGATAAGACCATTTTACAATTTGGGCCCAAGTTAGAAGCAGAGCCTAAGGTGTAAATTATCGATAGTCCATATCTCGGAAACTATAAGAGATAATGCAATTTGGCAACCGGCAATGTAATTAGCATGCCGAATATTACTTGGAATGTGAATTGGAACGAAATCGCCAATAGATAAGACCATTTTACAATTTGGGCCCAAGTTAGAAGCAGAGCCTAAGGTGTAAATTATCGATAGTCCATATCTCAGAAACTATAAGAGATAATGCAATTTGGCAACCGGCAATGTAATTAGCATGCCGAATATTACTTGGAATGTGAATTGGAACGAAATCGCCAATAGATAAGACCATTTTACAATTTGGGCCCAAGTTAGAAGCAGAGCCTAAGGTGTAAATTATCGATAGTCCATATCTCGGAAACTATAAGAGATAATGCAATTTGGCAACCGGCAATGTAATTAGCATGTCGAATATTACTTGGAATGTGAATTGGAACGAAATCGCCAATAGGTAAGACCATTTTACAATTTGGGCCCAAGTTAGAAGCAGAGCCTAAGGTGTAAATTATCGATAGTCCATATCTCGGAAACTATAAGAGATAATTCAATTTGGCAACCGGCAATGTAATTAGCATGCCGAATATTACTTGGAATGTGAATTGGAACGAAATCGCCAATAGATAAGACCATTTTACAATTTGGGCCCAAGTTAGAAGCAGAGCCTAAGGTGTAAATTATCGATAGTCCATATCTCGGAAACTATAAGAGATAATGCAATTTGGCAACCGGCAATGTAATTAGCATGCCGAATATTACTTGGAATGTGAATTGGAACGAAATCGCCAATAGATAAGACCATTTTACAATTTGGGCCCAAGTTAGAAGCAGAGCCTATGGTGTAAATTATCGATAGTCCATATCTCGGAAACTATAAGAGATAATGCAATTTGGCAACCGGCAATGTAATTAGCATGCCGAATATTACTTGGAATGTGAATTGGAACGAAATCGCCAATAGATAAGACCATTTTACAATTTGGGCCCAAGTTAGAAGCAGAGCCTAAGGTGTAAATTATCGATAGTCCATATCTCGGAAACTATAAGAGATAATGCAATTTGGCAACCGGTAATGTAATTAGCATGCCGAATATTACTTGGAATGTGAATTGGAACGAAATCGCCAATAGATAAGACCTTTTTACAATTTGGGCCCAAGTTAGAAGCAGAGCCTAAGGTGTAAATTATCGATAGTCCATATCTCGGAAACTATAAGAGATAATTCAATTTGGCAACCGGCAATGTAATTAGCATGCCGAATATTACTTGGAATGTGAATTGGAACGAAATCGCCAATAGATAAGACCATTTTACAATTTGGGCCCAAGTTAGAAGCAGAGCCTAAGGTGTAAATTATCGATAGTCCATATCTCGGAAACTATAAGAGATAATGCAATTTGGCAACCGGCAATGTAATTAGCATGCCGAATATTACTTGGAATGTGAATTGGAACGAAATCGCCAATAGATAAGACCATTTTACAATTTGGGCCCAAGTTAGAAGCAGAGCCTAAGGTGTAAATTATCGATAGTCCATATCTCGGAAACTATAAGAGATAATGCAATTTGGCAACCGGCAATGTAATTAGCATGCCGAATATTACTTGGAATGTGAATTGGAACGAAATCGCCAATAGATAAGACCATTTTACAATTTGGGCCCAAGTTAGAAGCAGAGCCTAAGGTGTAAATTATCGATAGTCCATATCTCAGAAACTATAAGAGATAATGCAATTTGGCAACCGGCAATGTAATTAGCATGCCGAATATTACTTGGAATGTGAATTGGAACGAAATCGCCAATAGATAAGACCATTTTACAATTTGGGCCCAAGTTAGAAGCAGAGCCTAAGGTGTAAATTATCGATAGTCCATATCTCGGAAACTATAAGAGATAATGCAATTTGGCAACCGGCAATGTAATTAGCATGTCGAATATTACTTGGAATGTGAATTGGAACGAAATCGCCAATAGGTAAGACCATTTTACAATTTGGGCCCAAGTTAGAAGCAGAGCCTAAGGTGTAAATTATCGATAGTCCATATCTCGGAAACTATAAGAGATAATTCAATTTGGCAACCGGCAATGTAATTAGCATGCCGAATATTACTTGGAATGTGAATTGGAACGAAATCGCCAATAGATAAGACCATTTTACAATTTGGGCCCAAGTTAGAAGCAGAGCCTAAGGTGTTAATTATCGATAGTCCATATCTCGGAAACTATAAGAGATAATGCAATTTGGCAACAGGCAATGTAATTAGCATGCCGAATATTACTTGGAATGTGAATTGGAACGAAATCGCCAATAGATAAGACCATTTTACAATTTGGGCCCAAGTTAGAAGCAGAGCCTATGGTGTAAATTATCGATAGTCCATATCTCGGAAACTATAAGAGATAATGCAATTTGGCAACCGGCAATGTAATTAGCATGCCGAATATTACTTGGAATGTGAATTGGAACGAAATCGCCAATAGATAAGACCATTTTACAATTTGGGCCCAAGTTAGAAGCTGAGCCTAAGGTGTAAATTATCGATAGTCCATATCTCGGAAACTATAAGAGATAATGCAATTTGGCAACCGGCAATGTAATTAGCATGCCGAATATTACTTGGAATGTGAATTGGAACGAAATCGCCAATAGATAAGACCATTTTACAATTTGGGCCCAAGTTAGAAGCAGAGCCTAAGGTGTAAATTATCGATAGTCCATATCTCGGAAACTATAAGAGAAAATTCAATTTGGCAAACGGCAATGTAATTAGCATGCCGAATATTACTTGGAATGTGAATTGGAACGAAATCGCCAATAGATAAGACCATTTTACAATTTGGGCCCAAGTTAGAAGCAGAGCCTAAGGTGTAAATTATCGATAGTCCATATCTCGGAAACTATAAGAGATAATGCAATTTGGCAACCGGCAATGTAATTAGCATGCCGAATATTACTTGGAATGTGAATTGGAACGAAATCGCCAATAGGTAAGACCATTTTACAATTTGGGCCCAAGTTAGAAGCAGAGCCTAAGGTGTAAATTATCGATAGTCCATATCTCGGAAACTATAAGAGAAAATTCAATTTGGCAAACGGCAATGTAATTAGCATGCCGAATATTACTTGGAATGTGAATTGGAACGAAATCGCCAATAGATAAGACCATTTTACAATTTGGGCCCAAGTTAGAAGCAGAGCCTAAGGTGTAAATTATCGATAGTCCATATCTCGGAAACTATAAGAGATAATGCAATTTGGCAACCGGCAATGTAATTAGCATGCCGAATATTACTTGGATTGTGAATTGGAACGAAATCGCCAATAGATAAGACCATTTTACAATTTGGGCCCTAGTTAGAAGCAGAGCCTAAGGTGTAAATTATTGATAGTCCATATCTCGGAAACTATAAGAGATAATGCAATTTCGCAACCGGCAATGTAATTAGCATGCCGAATATTACTTGGAATGTGAATTGGAACGAAATCGCCAATAGATAAGACCATTTTACAATTTGGGCCCAAGTTAGAAGCAGAGCCTAAGGTGTAAATTATCGATAGTCCATATCTCGGAAACTATAAGAGATAATGCAATTTCGCAACCGGCAATGTAATTAGCATGCCGAATATTACTTGGAATGTGAATTGGAACGAAATCGCCAATAGGTAAGACCATTTTACAATTTGGGCCCAAGTTAGAAGCAGAGCCTAAGGTGTAAATTATCGATAGTCCATATCTCGGAAACTATAAGAGATAATTCAATTTGGCAACCGGCAATGTAATTAGCATGCCGAATATTACTTGGAATGTGAATTGGAACGAAATCGCCAATAGATAAGACCATTTTACAATTTGGGCCCAAGTTAGAAGCAGAGCCTAAGGTGTTAATTATCGATAGTCCATATCTCGGAAACTATAAGAGATAATGCAATTTGGCAACAGGCAATGTAATTAGCATGCCGAATATTACTTGGAATGTGAATTGGAACGAAATCGCCAATAGATAAGACCATTTTACAATTTGGGCCCAAGTTAGAAGCAGAGCCTATGGTGTAAATTATCGATAGTCCATATCTCGGAAACTATAAGAGATAATGCAATTTGGCAACCGGCAATGTAATTAGCATGCCGAATATTACTTGGAATGTGAATTGGAACGAAATCGCCAATAGATAAGACCATTTTACAATTTGGGCCCAAGTTAGAAGCTGAGCCTAAGGTGTAAATTATCGATAGTCCATATCTCGGGAACTATAAGAGATAATGCAATTTGGCAACCGGCAATGTAATTAGCATGCCGAATATTACTTGGAATGTGAATTGGAACGAAATCGCCAATAGATAAGACCATTTTACAATTTGGGCCCAAGTTAGAAGCAGAGCCTAAGGTGTAAATTATCGATAGTCCATATCTCGGAAACTATAAGAGAAAATTCAATTTGGCAAACGGCAATGTAATTAGCATGCCGAATATTACTTGGAATGTGAATTGGAACGAAATCGCCAATAGATAAGACCATTTTACAATTTGGGCCCAAGTTAGAAGCAGAGCCTAAGGTGTAAATTATCGATAGTCCATATCTCGGAAACTATAAGAGATAATGCAATTTGGCAACCGGCAATGTAATTAGCATGCCGAATATTACTTGGAATGTGAATTGGAACGAAATCGCCAATAGGTAAGACCATTTTACAATTTGGGCCCAAGTTAGAAGCAGAGCCTAAGGTGTAAATTATCGATAGTCCATATCTCGGAAACTATAAGAGAAAATTCAATTTGGCAAACGGCAATGTAATTAGCATGCCGAATATTACTTGGAATGTGAATTGGAACGAAATCGCCAATAGATAAGACCATTTTACAATTTGGGCCCAAGTTAGAAGCAGAGCCTAAGGTGTAAATTATCGATAGTCCATATCTCGGAAACTATAAGAGATAATGCAATTTGGCAACCGGCAATGTAATTAGCATGCCGAATATTACTTGGAATGTGAATTGGAACGAAATCGCCAATAGATAAGACCATTTTACAATTTGGGCCCTAGTTAGAAGCAGAGCCTAAGGTGTAAATTATCGATAGTCCATATCTCGGAAACTATAAGAGATAATGCAATTTCGCAACCGGCAATGTAATTAGCATGCCGAATATCACTTGGAATGTGAATTGGGACGAAATCGCCAATAGATAAGACCATTTTACAATTTGGGCCCAAGTTAGAAGCAGAGCCTAAGGTGTAAATTATCGATAGTCCATATCTCGGAAACTATAAGAGATAATGCAATTTCGCAACCGGCAATGTAATTAGCATGACGAATATCACTTGGAATGTGAATTGGGACGAAATTGCCAATAGATAAGACCATTTTACAATTTGGGCCCAAGTTAGAAGCAGAGCCTAAGGTGTAAATTATCGATAGTCCATATCTCGGAAACTATAAGAGATAATGCAATTTCGCAACCGGCAATGTAATTAGCATGCCGAATATCACTTGGAATGTGAATTGGGACGAAATTGCCAATAGATAAGACCATTTTACAATTTGGGCCCAAGTTAGAAGCAGAGCCTAAGGTGTAAATTATCGACAGTCCATATCTCGGAAACTATAAGAGATAATGCAATTTGGCAACCGGCAATGTAATTAGCATGCCGAATATTACTTGGAATGTGAACTGGAACGAAATCGCCAATAGATAAGACCATTTTACAATTTGGGCCCAAGTTAGAAGCAGAGCCTAAGGTGTAAATTATCGATAGTCCATATCTCAGAAACTATAAGAGATAATGCAATTTGGCAACCGGCAATGTAATTAGCATGCCGAATATTACTTGGAATGTGAATTGGAACGAAATCGCCAATAGATAAGACCATTTTACAATTTGGGCCCAAGTTAGAAGCAGAGCCTAAGGTGTAAATTATCGATAGTCCTTATCTCGGAAACTATAAGAGATAATGCAATTTGGCAACCGGCAATGTAATTAGCATGTCGAATATTACTTGGAATGTGAATTGGAACGAAATCGCCAATAGGTAAGACCATTTTACAATTTGGGCCCAAGTTAGAAGCAGAGCCTAAGGTGTAAATTATCGATAGTCCATATCTCGGAAACTATAAGAGATAATTCAATTTGGCAACCGGCAATGTAATTAGCATGCCGAATATTACTTGGAATGTGAATTGGAACGAAATCGCCAATAGATAAGACCATTTTACAATTTGGGCCCAAGTTAGAAGCAGAGCCTAAGGTGTTAATTATCGATAGTCCATATCTCGGAAACTATAAGAGATAATGCAATTTGGCAACAGGCAATGTAATTAGCATGCCGAATATTACTTGGAATGTGAATTGGAACGAAATCGCCAATAGATAAGACCATTTTACAATTTGGGCCCAAGTTAGAAGCAGAGCCTATGGTGTAAATTATCGATAGTCCAAATCTCGGAAACTATAAGAGATAATGCAATTTGGCAACCGGCAATGTAATTAGCATGCCGAATATTACTTGGAATGTGAATTGGAACGAAATCGCCAATAGATAAGACCATTTTACAATTTGGGCCCAAGTTAGAAGCTGAGCCTAAGGTGTAAATTATCGATAGTCCATATCTCGGAAACTATAAGAGATAATGCAATTTGGCAACCGGCAATGTAATTAGCATGCCGAATATTACTTGGAATGTGAATTGGAACGAAATCGCCAATAGATAAGACCATTTTACAATTTGGGCCCAAGTTAGAAGCAGAGCCTAAGGTGTAAATTATCGATAGTCCATATCTCGGAAACTATAAGAGAAAATTCAATTTGGCAAACGGCAATGTAATTAGCATGCCGAATATTACTTGGAATGTGAATTGGAACGAAATCGCCAATAGATAAGACCATTTTACAATTTGGGCCCAAGTTAGAAGCAGAGCCTAAGGTGTAAATTATCGATAGTCCATATCTCGGAAACTATAAGAGATAATGCAATTTGGCAACCGGCAATGTAATTAGCATGCCGAATATTACTTGGAATGTGAATTGGAACGAAATCGCCAATAGGTAAGACCATTTTACAATTTGGGCCCAAGTTAGAAGCAGAGCCTAAGGTGTAAATTATCGATAGTCCATATCTCGGAAACTATAAGAGAAAATTCAATTTGGCAAACGGCAATGTAATTAGCATGCCGAATATTACTTGGAATGTGAATTGGAACGAAATCGCCAATAGATAAGACCATTTTACAATTTGGGCCCAAGTTAGAAGCAGAGCCTAAGGTGTAAATTATCGATAGTCCATATCTCGGAAACTATAAGAGATAATGCAATTTGGCAACCGGCAATGTAATTAGCATGCCGAATATTACTTGGAATGTGAATTGGAACGAAATCGCCAATAGATAAGACCATTTTACAATTTGGGCCCTAGTTAGAAGCAGAGCCTAAGGTGTAAATTATTGATAGTCCATATCTCGGAAACTATAAGAGATAATGCAATTTCGCAACCGGCAATGTAATTAGCATGCCGAATATCACTTGGAATGTGAATTGGGACGAAATCGCCAATAGATAAGACCATTTTACAATTTGGGCTCAAGTTAGAAGCAGAGCCTAAGGTGTAAATTATCGATAGTCCATATCTCGGAAACTATAAGAGATAATGCAATTTGGCAACCGGCAATGTAATTAGCATGCCGAATATTACTTGGAATGTGAATTGGAACGAAATCGCCAATAGATAAGACCATTTTACAATTTGGGCCCAAGTTAGAAGCAGAGCCTAAGGTGTAAATTATCGATAGTCCATATCTCGGAAACTATAAGAGATAATGCAATTTCGCAACCGGCAATGTAATTAGCATGCCGAATATCACTTGGAATGTGAATTGGGACGAAATTGCCAATAGATAAGACCATTTTACAATTTGGGCCCAAGTTAGAAGCAGAGCCTAAGGTGTAAATTATCGATAGTCCATATCTCGGAAACTATAAGAGATAATGCAATTTGGCAACCGGCAATGTAATTAGCATGCCGAATATTACTTGGAATGTGAATTGGAACGAAATCGCCAATAGATAAGACCATTTTACAATTTGGGCCCAAGTTAGAAGCTGAGCCTAAGGTGTAAATTATCGATAGTCCATATCTCGGAAACTATAAGAGATAATGCAATTTGGCAACCGGCAATGTAATTAGCATGCCGAATATTACTTGGAATGTGAATTGGAACGAAATCGCCAATAGATAAGACCATTTTACAATTTGGGCCCAAGTTAGAAGCAGAGCCTAAGGTGTAAATTATCGATAGTCCATATCTCGGAAACTATAAGAGATAATGCAATTTGGCAACCGGCAATGTAATTAGCATGCCGAATATTACTTGGAATGTGAATTGGAACGAAATCGCCAATAGATAAGACCATTTTACAATTTGGGCCCAAGTTAGAAGCAGAGCCTAAGGTGTAAATTATCGATAGTCCATATCTAGGAAACTATAAGAGATAATGCAATTTGGCGACCGGCAATGTAATTAGCATGCCGAATATTACTTGGAATGTGAATTGGAACGAAATCGTCAATAGATAAGACCATTTTACAATTTGGGCCCAAATTAGAAGCAGAGCCTAAGGTGTAAATTATTGATAGTCCATATCTCGGAAACTATAAGAGATAATGCAATTTCGCAACCGGCAATGTAATTAGCATGCCGAATATCACTTGGAATGTGAATTGGGACGAAATCGCCAATAGATAAGACCATTTTACAATTTGGGCCCAAGTTAGAAGCAGAGCCTAAGGTGTAAATTATCGATAGTCCATATCTCGGAAACTATAAGAGATAATGCAATTTGGCAACCGGCAATGTAATTAGCATGCCGAATATTACTTGGAATGTGAATTGGAACGAAATCGCCAATAGATAAGACCATTTTACAATTTGGGCCCAAGTTAGAAGCAGAGCCTAAGGTGTAAATTATCGATAGTCCATATCTCGGAAACTATAAGAGATAATGCAATTTGGCAACCGGCAATGTAATTAGCATGCCGAATATTACTTGGAATGTGAATTGGAACGAAATCACCAATAGGTAAGACCATTTTACAATTTGGGCCCAAGTTAGAAGCAGAGCCTAAGGTGTAAATTATCGATAGTCCATATCTCGGAAACTATAAGAGATAATTCAATTTGGCAACCGGCAATGTAATTAGCATGCCGAATATTACTTGGAATGTGAATTGGAACGAAATCGCCAATAGATAAGACCATTTTACAATTTGGGCCCAAGTTAGAAGCAGAGCCTAAGGTGTAAATTATCGATAGTCCATATCTCGGAAACTATAAGAGATAATGCAATTTGGCAACCGGCAATGTAATTAGCATGCCGAATATTACTTGGAATGTGAATTGGAACGAAATCGCCAATAGATAAGACCATTTTACAATTTGGGCCCAAGTTAGAAGCAGAGCCTATGGTGTAAATTATCGATAGTCCATATCTCGGAAACTATAAGAGATAATGCAATTTGGCAACCGGCAATGTAATTAGCATGCCGAATATTACTTGGAATGTGAATTGGAACGAAATCGCCAATAGATAAGACCATTTTACAATTTGGGCCCAAGTTAGAAGCAGAGCCTAAGGTGTAAATTATCGATAGTCCATATCTCGGAAACTATAAGAGATAATGCAATTTGGCAACCGGCAATGTAATTAGCATGCCGAATATTACTTGGAATGTGAATTGGAACGAAATCGCCAATAGATAAGACCATTTTACAATTTGGGCCCAAGTTAGAAGCAGAGCCTAAGGTGTAAATTATCGATAGTCCATATCTCGGAAACTATAAGAGATAATGCAATTTGGCAACCGGCAATGTAATTAGCATGCCGAATATTACTTGGAATGTGAATTGGAAGGAAATCGCCAATAGATAAGACCATTTTACAATTTGGGCCCAAGTTAGAAGCAGAGCCTAAGGTGTAAATTATTGATAGTCCATATCTCGGAAACTATAAGAGATAATGCAATTTCGCAACCGGCAATGTAATTAGCATGCCGAATATCACTTGGAATGTGAATTGGGACGAAATCGCCAATAGAAAAGACCATTTTACAATTTGGGCCCAAGTTAGAAGCAGAGCCTAAGGTGTAAATTATCGATAGTCCATATCTCAGAAACTATAAGAGATAATGCAATTTGGCAACCGGCAATGTAATTAGCATGCCGAATATTACTTGGAATGTGAATTGGAACGAAATCACCAATAGATAAGACCATTTTACAATTTGGGCCCAAGTTAGAAGCAGAGCCTAAGGTGTAAATTATCGATAGTCCATATCTCGGAAACTATAAGAGATAATGCAATTTGGCAACCGGCAATGTAATTAGCATGCCGAATATTACTTGGAATGTGAATTGGAACGAAATCGCCAATAGGTAAGACCATTTTACAATTTGGGCCCAACTTAGAAGCAGAGCCTAAGGTGTAAATTATCGATAGTCCATATCTCGGAAACTATAAGAGATAATGCAATTTGGCAACCGGCAATGTAATTAGCATGCCGAGTATTACTTGGAATGTGAATTGGAACGAAATCGCCAATAGATAAGACCATTTTACAATTTGGGCCCAAGTTAGAAGCAGAGCCTAAGGTGTAAATTATCGATAGTCCATATCTCGGAAACTATAAGAGATAATGCAATTTGGCAACCGGCAACGTAATTAGCATGCCGAATATTACTTGGAATGTGAATTGGAACGAAATCGCCAATAGGTAAGACCATTTTACAATTTGGGCCCAAGTTAGAAGCAGAGCCTAAGGTGTAAATTATCGATAGTCCATATCTCGGAAACTATAAGAGATAATTCAATTTGGCAACCGTCAATGTAATTAGCATGCCGAATATTACTTGGAATGTGAATTTTAACGAAATCGCCAATAGATAAGACCATTTTACAATTTGGGCCCAAGTTAGAAGCAGAGCCTAAGGTGTAAATTATCGATAGTCCATATCTCGGAAACTAAAAGAGATAATGCAATTTGGCAAACGGCAATGTAATTAGCATGCCGAATATTACTTGGAATGTGAATTGGAACGAAATCGCCAATAGATAAGACCATTTTACAATTTGGGCCCAAGTTAGAAGCAGAGCCTAAGGTGTAAATTATCGATAGTCCATATCTCGGAAACTATAAGAGATAATGCAATTTGGCAACCGGCAATGTAATTAGCATGCCGAATATTACTTGGAATGTGAATTGGAACGAAATCGCCAATAGATAAGACCATTTTACAATTTGGGCCCAAGTTAGAAGCAGAGCCTATGGTGTAAATTATCGATAGTCCATATCTCGGAAACTAGAAAAGATAATGCAATTTGGCAACCGGCAATGTAATTAGCACGCCGAATATTACTTGAAATGTGAATTGGAACGAAATCGCCAATAGATAAGACCATTTTACAATTTGGGCCCAAGTTAGAAGCAGAGCCTAAGGTGTAAATTATCGATAGTCCATATCTCGGAAACTATAAGAGATAATGCAATTTGGCAACCGGCAATGTAATTAGCAAGCCGAATATTACTTGGAATGTGAATTGGAACGAAATCGCCAATAGATAAGGCCATTTTACAATTTGGGCCCAAGTTAGAAGCAGAGCCTAAGGTGTAAATTATCGATAGTCCATATCTCGGAAACTATAAGAGATAATTCAATTTGGCAACCGGCAATGTAATTAGCATGCCGAATATTACTTGGAATGTGAATTGGAACGAAATCGCCAATAGATAAGACCATTTTACAATTTGGGCCCAAGTTAGAAGCAGAGCCTAAGGTGTAAATTATCGATAGTCCATATCTCGGAAACTATAAGAGAAAATTCAATTTGGCAACCGGCAATGTAATTAGCATGCCGAATATTACTTGGAATGTGAATTGGAACGAAATCGCCAATAGATAAGACCATTTTACAATTTGGGCCCAAGTTAGAAGCAGAGCCTAAGGTGTAAATTATCGATAGTCCATATCTCGGAAACTATAAGAGATAATGCAATTTGGCAACCGGCAATGTAATTAGCATGCCGAATATTACTTGGAATGTGAATTGGGACGAAATCGCCAATAGATAAGACCATTTTACAATTTGGGCCCAAGTTAGAAGCAGAGCCTAAGGTGTAAATTATCGATAGTCCATATCTCGGAAACTATAAGAGATAATGCAATTTGGCAACCGGCAATGTAATTAGCATGCCGAATATTACTTGGAATGTGAATTGGAACGAAATCGCCAATAGATAAGACCGTTTTACAATTTGGGCCCAAGTTAGAAGCAGAGCCTAAGGTGTAAATTATCGATAGTCCATATCTCGGAAACTATAAGAGGTAATGCAATTTGGCAACCGGCAATGTAATTAGCATGCCGAATATTACTTGGAATGTGAATTGGAACGAAATCGCCAATAGATAAGACCATTTTACAATTTGGGCCCAAGTTATAAGCAGAGCCTATGGTGTAAATTATCGATAGTCCATATCTCGGAAACTATAAGAGATAATGCAATTTGGCAACCGGCAATGTAATTAGCATGCCGAATATTACTTGGAATGTGAATTGGAACGAAATCGCCAATAGATAAGACCATTTTACAATTTGGGCCCAAGTTAGAAGCAGAGCCTAAGGTGTAAATTATCGATAGTCCATATCTCGGAAACTATAAAAGTTAATGCAATTTGGCAACCGGCAATGTAATTAGCATGCCGAATATTACTTGGAATGTGAATTGGAACGAAATCGCCAATAGAAAAGACCATTTTACAATTTGGGCCCAAGTTAGAAGCAGAGCCTAAGGTGTAAATTATCGATAGTCCATATCTCGGAAACTATAAGAGATAATGCAATTTGGCAATCGGCAATGTAATTAGCTTGCCGAATATTACTTGGAATGTGAATTGGAACGAAATCGCCAATAGATAAGACCATTTTACAATTTGGGCCCAAGTTAGAAGCAGAGCCTAAGGTGTAAATTATCGATAGTCCAAATCTCGGAAACTATAAGAGATAATGCAATTTGGCAACCGGCAATGTAATTAGCATGCCGAATATTACTTGGAATGTGAATTGGAACGAAATCGCCAATAGATAAGACCATTTTACAAATTGGGCCCAAGTTATAAGCAGAGCCTATGGTGTAAATTATCGATAGTCCATATCTCGGAAACTATAAGAGATAATGCAATTTGGCAACCGGCAATGTAATTAGCATGCCGAATATTACTTGGAATGTGAATTGGAACGAAATCGCCAATAGATAAGACCATTTTACAATTTGGGCCCAAGTTAAAAGCAGAGCCTAAGGTGTAAATAATCGATAGTCCATATCTCGGAAACTATAAGAGTTAATGCAATTTGGCAACCGGCAATGTAATTAGCATGCCGAATATTACTTGGAATGTGAATTGGAACGAAATCGCCAATAGATAAGACCATTTTACAATTTGGGCCCAAGTTAGAAGCAGAGCCTAAGGTGTAAATTATCGATAGTCCATATCTCGGAAACTATAAGAGATAATGCAATTTGGCAACCGGCAATGTAATTAGCATGCCGAATATTACTTGGAATGTGAATTGGAACGAAATCGCCAATAGATAAGACCATTTTACAATTTGGGCCCAAGTTAGAAGCAGAGCCTAAGGTGTAAATTATCGATAGTCCATATCTCGGATACTATAAGAGATAATGCAATTTGGCAACCGGCAATGCAATTAGCATGCCGAATATTACTTGGAATGTGAATTGGAACGAAATCGCCAATAGGTAAGACCATTTTACAATTTGGGCCCAAGTTAGAAGCAGAGCCTAAGGTGTAAATTATCGATAGTCCATATCTCGGAAACTATAAGAGATAATTCAATTTGGCAACCGGCAATGTAATTAGCATGCCGAATATTACTTGGAATGTGAATTGGAACGAAATCGCCAATAGATAAGACCATTTTACAATTTGGGCCCAAGTTAGAAGCAGAGCCTAAGGTGTAAATTATCGATAGTCCATATCTCGGAAACTATAAGAGATAATGCAATTTGGCAACCGGCAATGTAATTAGCATGCCGAATATTACTTGGAATGTGAATTGGAACGAAATCGCCAATAGATAAGACCATTTTACAATTTGGGCCCAAGTTAGAAGCAGAGCCTATGGTGTAAATTATCGATAGTCCATATCTCGGAAACTATAAGAGATAATGCAATTTGGCAACCGGCAATGTAATTAGCATGCCGAATATTACTTGGAATGTGAATTGGAACGAAATCGCCAATAGATAAGACCATTTTACAATTTGGGCCCAAGTTAGAAGCAGAGCCAAAGGTGTAAATTATCGATAGTCCATATCTCGGAAACTATAAGAGTTAATGCAATTTGGCAACCGGCAATGTAATTAGCATGCCGAATATTACTTGGAATGTGAATTGGAACGAAATCGCCAATAGATAAGACCATTTTACAATTTGGGCCCAAGTTAGAAGCAGAGCCTAAGGTGTAAATTATCGATAGTCCATATCTCGGAAACTATAAGAGATAATGCAATTTGGCAACCGACAATGTAATTAGCATGCCGAATATTACTTGGAATGTGAATTGGAACGAAATCGCCAATAGATTAGACCATTTTACAATTTGGGCCCAAGTTAGAAGCAGAGCCTAAGGTGTAAATTATCGATAGTCCATATCTCTGAAACTATAAGAGATAATGCAATTTCGCAAACGGCAATGTAATTAGCATGCCGAATATTACTTGGAATGTGAATTGGGACGAAATCGCCAATAGAGAAGACCATTTTACAATTTGGGCCCAAGTTTGAAGCAGAGCCTAAGGTGTAAATTATCGATAGTCCATATCTCGGAAACTATAAGAGATAATGCAATTTGGCAACCGGCAATGTAATTAGCATGCCGAATATTACTTGGAATGTGAATTGGAACGAAATCGCCAATAGATAAGACCATTTTACAATTTGGGCCCAAGTTAGAAGCAGAGCCTAAGGTGTAAATTATCGATAGTCCATATCTCGGAAACTATAAGAGATAATGCAATTTCGCAACCGGCAATGTAATTAGCATGCCGAATATTACTTGGAGTGTGAATTGGAACGAAATCGCCAATAGATAAGACCATTTTACAATTTGGGCCCAAGTTAGAAGCAGAGCCTAAGGTGTAAATTATCGATAGTCCATATCTCGGAAACTATAAGAGATAATGCAATTTGGCAACCGGCAATGTAATTAGCATGCCGAATATTACTTGGAATGTGAATTGGAACGAAATCGCCAATAGATAAGACCATTTTACAATTTGGGCCCAAGTTAGAAGCAGAGCCTAAGGTGTAAATTATCGATAGTCCATATCTCGGAAACTATAAGAGATAATGCAATTTGGCAACCGGCAATGTAATTAGCATGCCGAATATTACTTGGAATGTGAATTGGAACGAAATCGCCAATAGATAAGACCATTTTACAATTTGGGCCCAAGTTAGAAGCAGAGCCTAAGGTGTAAATTATCGATAGTCCATATCTCGGAAACTATAAGAGATAATGCAATTTGGCAACCGGCAATGTAATTAGCATGCCGAATATTACTTGGAATGTGAATTGGAACGAAATCGCCAATAGATAAGACCATTTTACAATTTGGGCCCAAGTTAGAAGCAGAGCCTAAGGTGTAAATTATCGATAGTCCATATCTCGGAAACTATAAGAGATAATGCAATTTGGCAACCGGCAATGTAATTAGCATGCCGAATATTACTTGGAATGTGAATTGGAACGAAATCGCCAATAGATAAGACCATTTTACGATTTGGGCCCAAGTTAGAAGCAGAGCCTAAGGTGTAAATTATCGATAGTCCATATCTCGGAAACTATAAGAGATAATGCAATTTGGCAACCGGCAATGTAATTAGCATGCCGAATATTACTTGGAATGTGAATTGGAACGAAATCGCCAATAGATAAGAACATTTTACAATTTGGGCCCAAGTTAGAAGCAGAGCCTAAGGTGTAAATTATTGATAGTCCATATCTCGGAAACTATAAGAGATAATGCAATTTCGCAACCGGCAATGTAATTAGCATGCCGAATATTACTTGGAATGTGAATTGGAACGAAATCGCCAATAGATAAGACCATTTTACAATTTGGGCCCAAGTTAGAAGCAGAGCCTAAGGTGTAAATTATTGATAGTCCATATCTCGGAAACTATAAGAGATAATGCAATTTGGCAACCGGCAATGTAATTAGCATGCCGAATATTACTTGGAATGTGAATTGGAACGAAATCGCCAATAGATAAGACCATTTTACAATTTGGGCCCAAGTTAGAAGCAGAGCCTAAGGTGTAAATTATCGATAGTCCATATCTCGGAAACTATAAGAGATAATGCAATTTGGCAACCGGCAATGTAATTAGCATGCCGAATATTACTTGGAATGTGAATTGGAACGAAATCGCCAATAGATAAGACCATTTTACAATTTGGGCCCAAGTTAGAAGCAGAGCCTAAGGTGTAAATTATCGATAGTCCATATCTCGGAAACTATAAGAGATAATGCAATTTGGCAACCGGCAATGTAATTAGCATGCCGAATATTACTTGGAATGTGAATTGGAACGAAATCGCCAATAGATAAGACCATTTTACAATTTGGGCCCAAGTTAGAAGCAGAGCCTAAGGTGTAAATTATTGATAGTCCATATCTCGGAAACTATAAGAGATAATGCAATTTCGCAACCGGCAATGTAATTAGCATGCCGAATATTACTTGGAATGTGAATTGGAACGAAATCGCCAATAGATAAGACCATTTTACGATTTGGGCCCAAGTTAGAAGCAGAGCCTAAGGTGTAAATTATCGATAGTCCATATCTCGGAAACTATAAGAGATAATGCAATTTGGCAACCGGCAATGTAATTAGCATGCCGAATATTACTTGGAATGTGAATTGGAACGAAATCGCCAATAGATAAGAACATTTTACAATTTGGGCCCAAGTTAGAAGCAGAGCCTAAGGTGTAAATTATTGATAGTCCATATCTCGGAAACTATAAGAGATAATGCAATTTCGCAACCGGCAATGTAATTAGCATGCCGAATATTACTTGGAATGTGAATTGGAACGAAATCGCCAATAGATAAGACCATTTTACAATTTGGGCCCAAGTTAGAAGCAGAGCCTAAGGTGTAAATTATTGATAGTCCATATCTCGGAAACTATAAGAGATAATGCAATTTGGCAACCGGCAATGTAATTAGCATGCCGAATATTACTTGGAATGTGAATTGGAACGAAATCGCCAATAGATAAGACCATTTTACAATTTGGGCCCAAGTTAGAAGCAGAGCCTAAGGTGTAAATTATCGATAGTCCATATCTCGGAAACTATAAGAGATAATGCAATTTGGCAACCGGCAATGTAATTAGCATGCCGAATATTACTTGGAATGTGAATTGGAACGAAATCGCCAATAGATAAGACCATTTTACAATTTGGGCCCAAGTTAGAAGCAGAGCCTAAGGTGTAAATTATCGATAGTCCATATCTCGGAAACTATAAGAGATAATGCAATTTGGCAACCGGCAATGTAATTAGCATGCCGAATATTACTTGGAATGTGAATTGGAACGAAATCGCCAATAGATAAGACCATTTTACAATTTGGGCCCAAGTTAGAAGCAGAGCCTAAGGTGTAAATTATTGATAGTCCATATCTCGGAAACTATAAGAGATAATGCAATTTCGCAACCGGCAATGTAATTAGCATGCCGAATATCACTTGGAATGTGAATTGGGACGAAATCGCCAATAGATAAGACCATTTTACAATTTGGGCCCAAGTTAGAAGCAGAGCCTAAGGTGTAAATTATCGATAGTCCATATCTCGGAAACTATAAGAGATAATGCAATTTGGCAACCGGCAATGTAATTAGCATGCCGAATATTACTTGGAATGTGAATTGGAACGAAATCGCCAATAGATAAGACCGTTTTACAATTTGGGCCCAAGTTAGAAGCAGAGCCTAAGGTGTAAATTATCGATAGTCCATATCTCGGAAACTATAAGAGATAATGCAATTTGGCAACCGGCAATGTAATTAGCATGCCGAATATTACTTGGAATGTGAATTGGAACGAAATCGCCAATAGATAAGACCATTTTACAATTTGGGCCCAAGTTAGAAGCAGAGCCTAAGGTGTAAATTATCGATAGTCCATATCTCGGAAACTATAAGAGATAATGCAATTTGGCAACCGGCAATGTAATTAGCATGCCGAATATTACTTGGAATGTGAATTGGAACGAAATCGGCAATAGATAAGACCATTTTACAATTTGGGCCCAAGTTATAAGCAGAGCCTATGGTGTAAATTATCGATAGTCCATATCTCGGAAACTATAAGAGATAATGCAATTTGGCAACCGGCAATGTAATTAGCATGCCGAATATTACTTGGAATGTGAATTGGAACGAAATCGCCAATAGATAAGACCATTTTACAATTTGGGCCCAAGTTAGAAGCAGAGCCTAAGGTGTAAATTATCGATAGTCCATATCTCGGAAACTATAAGAGTTAATGCAATTTGGCAACCGGCAATGTAATTAGCATGCCGAATATTACTTGGAATGTGAATTGGAACGAAATCGCCAATAGATAAGACCATTTTACAATTTGGGCCCAAGTTAGAAGCAGAGCCTAAGGTGTAAATTATCGATAGTTCATATCTCGGAAACTATAAGAGATAATGCAATTTGGCAATCGGCAATATAATTAGCATGCCGAATATTACTTGGAATGTGAATTGGAACGAAATCGCCAATAGATAAGACCATTTTACAATTTGGGCCCAAGTTAGAAGCAGAGCCTAAGGTGTAATTTATCGATAGTCCAAATCTCGGAAACTATAAGAGATAATGCAATTTGGCAACCGGCAATGTAATTCGCATGCCGAATATTACTTGGAATGTGAATTGGAACGAAATCGCCAATAGATAAGACCATTTTACAATTTGGGCCCAAGTTATAAGCAGAGCCTATGGTGTAAATTATCGATAGTCCATATCTCGGAAACTATAAGAGATAATGCAATTTGGCAACCGGCAATGTAATTAGCATGCCGAATATTACTTGGAATGTGAATTGGAACGAAATCGCCAATAGATAAGACCATTTTACAATTTGGGCCCAAGTTAGAAGCAGAGCCTAAGGTGTAAATAATCGATAGTCCATATCTCGGAAACTATAAGAGTTAATGCAATTTGGCAACCGGCAATGTAATTAGTATGCCGAATATTACTTGGAATGTGAATTGGAACGAAATCGCCAATAGATAAGACCATTTTACAATTTGGGCCCAAGTTAGAAGCAGAGCCTAAGGTGTAAATTATCGATAGTCCATATCTCGGAAACTATAAGAGATAATGCAATTTGGCAACGGGCAATGTAATTAGCATGCCGAATATTACTTGGAATGTGAATTGGAACGAAATCGCCAATAGATAAGACCATTTTACAATTTGGGCCCAAGTTAGAAGCAGAGCCTAAGGTGTAAATTATCGATAGTCCATATCTCGGATACTATAAGAGATAATGCAATTTGGCAACCGGCAATGCAATTAGCATGCCGAATATTACTTGGAATGTGAATTGGAACGAAATCGCCAATAGGTAAGACCATTTTACAATTTGGGCCCAAGTTAGAAGCAGAGCCTAAGGTGCAAATGATCGATAGTCCATATCTCGGAAACTATAAGAGATAATTCAATTTGGCAACCGGCAATGTAATTAGCATGCCGAATATTACTTGGAATGTGAATTGGAACGAAATCGCCAATAGATAAGACCATTTTACAATTTGGGCCCAAGTTAGAAGCAGAGCCTAAGGTGTAAATTATCGATAGTCCATATCTCGGAAACTATAAGAGATAATGCAATTTGGCAACCGGCATTGTAATTAGCATGCCGAATATTACTTGGAATGTGAATTGGAACGAAATCGCCAATAGATAAGACCATTTTACAATTTGGGCCCAAGTTAGAAGCAGAGCCTAAGGTGTAAATTATCGATAGTCCATATCTCGGAAACTATAAGAGATAATGCAATTTGGCAACCGGCAATGTAATTAGCATGCCGAATATTACTTGGAATGTGAATTGGAACGAAATCGCCAATAGATAAGACCATTTTACAATTTGGGCCCAAGTTAGAAGCAGAGCCTAAGGTGTAAATAATCGATAGTCCATATCTCGGAAACTATAAGAGTTAATGCAATTTGGCAACCGGCAATGTAATTAGCATGCCGAATATTACTTGGAATGTGAATTGGAACGAAATCGCCAATAGATAAGACCATTTTACAATTTGGGCCCAAGTTAGAAGCAGAGCCTAAGGTGTAAATTATCGATAGTCCATATCTCGGAAACTATAAGAGATAATGCAATTTGGCAACCGGCAATGTAATTAGCATGCCGAATATTACTTGGAATGTGAATTGGAACGAAATCGCCAATAGATAAGACCATTTTACAATTTGGGCCCAAGTTAGAAGCAGAGCCTAAGGTGTAAATTATCGATAGTCCATATCTCGGATACTATAAGAGATAATGCAATTTGGCAACCGGCAATGCAATTAGCATGCCGAATATTACTTGGAATGTGAATTGGAACGAAATCGCCAATAGGTAAGACCATTTTACAATTTGGGCCCAAGTTAGAAGCAGAGCCTAAGGTGTAAATTATCGATAGTCCATATCTCGGAAACTATAAGAGATAATTCAATTTGGCAACCGGCAATGTAATTAGCATGCCGAATATTACTTGGAATGTGAATTGGAACGAAATCGCCAATAGATAAGACCATTTTACAATTTGGGCCCAAGTTAGAAGCAGAGCCTAAGGTGTAAATTATCGATAGTCCATATCTCGGAAACTATAAGAGATAATGCAATTTGGCAACCGGCAATGTAATTAGCATGCCGAATATTACTTGGAATGTGAATTGGAACGAAATCGCCAATAGATAAGACCATTTTACAATTTGGGCCCAATTTAGAAGCAGAGCCTAAGGTGTAAATTATCGATAGTCCATATCTCGGAAACTATAAGAGATAATGCAATTTGGCAACCGGCAATGTAATTAGCATGCCGAATATTACTTGGAATGTGAATTGGAACGAAATCGCCAATAGATAAGACCATTTTACAATTTGGGCCCAAGTTAGAAGCAGAGCCTATGGTGTAAATTATCGATAGTCCATATCTCGGAAACTATAAGAGATAATGCAATTTGGCAACCGGCAATGTAATTAGCATGCCGAATATTACTTGGAATGTGAATTGGAACGAAATCGCCAATAGATAAGACCATTTTACAATTTGGGCCCAAGTTAGAAGCAGAGCCTAAGGTGTAAATTATCGATAGTCCATATCTCGGAAACTATAAGAGTTAATGCAATTTGGCAACCGGCAATGTAATTAGCATGCCGAATATTACTTGGAATGTGAATTGGAACGAAATCGCCAATAGATAAGACCATTTTACAATTTGTGCCCAAGTTAGAAGCAGAGCCTAAGGTGTAAATTATCGATAGTCCATATCTCGGAAACTATAAGAGATAATGCAATTTGGCAACCGGCAATGTAATTAGCATGCCGAATATTACTTGGAATGTGAATTGGAACGAAATCGCCAATAGATTAGACCATTTTACAATTTGGGCCCAAGTTAGAAGCAGAGCCTAAGGTGTAAATTATCGATAGTCCATATCTCTGAAACTATAAGAGATAATGCAATTTCGCAAACGGCAATGTAATTAGCATGCCGAATATTACTTGGAATGTGAATTGGGACGAAATCGCCAATAGAGAAGACCATTTTACAATTTGGGCCCAAGTTAGAAGCAGAGCCTAAGGTGTAAATTATCGATAGTCCATATCTCGGAAACTATAAGAGATAATGCAATTTGGCAACCGGCAATGTAATTAACATGCCGAATATTACTTGGAATGTGAATTGGAACGAAATCGCCAATAGATAAGACCATTTTACAATTTGGGCCCAAGTTAGAAGCAGAGCCTAAGGTGTAAATTATCGATAGTCCATATCTCGGAAACTATAAGAGATAATGCAATTTCGCAACCGGCAATGTAATTAGCATGCCGAATATTACTTGGAGTGTGAATTGGAACGAAATCGCCAATAGATAAGACCATTTTACAATTTGGGCCCAAGTTAGAAGCAGAGCCTAAGGTGTAAATTATCGATAGTCCATATCTCGGAAACTATAAGAGATAATGCAATTTGGCAACCGGCAATGTAATTAGAATGCCGAATATTACTTGGAATGTGAATTGGGACGAAATCGCCAATAGAGAAGACCATTTTACAATTTGGGCCCAAGTTAGAAGCAGAGCCTAAGGTGTAAATTATCAATAGTCCATATCTCGGAAACTATAAGAGATAATGCAATTTGGCAACCGGCAATGTAATTAGCATGCCGAATATTACTTGGAATGTGAATTGGAACGAAATCGCCAATAGATAAGACCATTTTACAATTTGGGCCCAAGTTAGAAGCAGAGCCTAAGGTGTAAATTATCGATAGTCCATATCTCGGAAACTATAAGAGATATTGCAATTTGGCAACCGGCAATGTAATTAGCATGCCGAACATTACTTGGAATGTGAATTGGAACGAAATCGCCAATAGATAAGACCATTTTACAATTTGGGCCAAAGTTAGAAGCAGAGATTAAGGTGTAAATTATCGATAGTCCATATCTCGGAAACTATAAGAGATAATGCAATTTGGCAACCGGAAATGTAATTAGCATGCCGAATATTACTTGGAATGAGAATTGGAACGATATCGCCAATAGATAAGACCATTTTACAATTTGGGCCCAAGTTAGAAGCAGAGCCTGAGGTGTAAATTATCGATAGTCCATATCTCGGAAACTATAAGAGATAATGCAATTTGGCAACCGGCAATGTAATTAGCATGCCGAATATTACTTGGAATGTGAATTGGAACGAAATCGCCAATAGATAAGGCCATTTTACGATTTGGGCCCAAGTTAGAAGCAGAGCCTAAGGTGTAAATTATCGATAGTCCATATCTCGGAAACTATAAGAGATAATGCAATTTGGCAACCGGCAATGTAATTAGCATGCCGAATATTACTTGGAATGTGAATTGGAACGAAATCGCCAATAGATAAGAACATTTTACAATTTGGGCCCAAGTTAGAAGCAGAGCCTAAGGTGTAAATTATTGATAGTCCATATCTCGGAAACTATAAGAGATAATGCAATTTCGCAACCGGCAATGTAATTAGCATGCCGAATATTACTTGGAATGTGAATTGGAACGAAATCGCCAATAGATAAGACCATTTTACAATTTGGGCCCAAGTTAGAAGCAGAGCCTAAGGTGTAAATTATTGATAGTCCATATCTCGGAAACTATAAGAGATAATGCAATTTGGCAACCGGCAATGTAATTAGCATGCCGAATATTACTTGGAATGTGAATTGGAACGAAATCGCCAATAGATAAGACCATTTTACAATTTGGGCCCAAGTTAGAAGCAGAGCCTAAGGTGTAAATTATCGATAGTCCATATCTCGGAAACTATAAGAGATAATGCAATTTGGCAACCGGCAATGTAATTAGCATGCCGAATATTACTTGGAATGTGAATTGGAACGAAATCGCCAATAGATAAGACCATTTTACAATTTGGGCCCAAGTTAGAAGCAGAGCCTAAGGTGTAAATTATCGATAGTCCATATCTCGGAAACTATAAGAGATAATGCAATTTGGCAACCGGCAATGTAATTAGCATGCCGAATATCACTTGGAATGTGAATTGGGACGAAATCGCCAATAGATAAGACCATTTTACAATTTGGGCCCAAGTTAGAAGCAGAGCCTAAGGTGTAAATTATCGATAGTCAATATCTCGGAAACTATAAGAGATAATGCAATTTGGCAACCGGCAATGTAATTAGCATGCCGAATATTACTTGGAATGTGAATTGGAACGAAATCGCCAATAGATAAGACCGTTTTACAATTTGGGCCCAAGTTAGAAGCAGAGCCTAAGGTGTAAATTATCGATAGTCCATATCTCGGAAACTATAAGAGATAATGCAATTTGGCAACCGGCAATGTAATTAGCATGCCGAATATTACTTGGAATGTGAATTGGAACGAAATCGCCAATAGATAAGACCATTTTACAATTTGGGCCCAAGTTAGAAGCAGAGCCTAAGGTGTAAATTATCGATAGTCCATATCTCGGAAACTATAAGAGATAATGCAATTTGGCAACCGGCAATGTAATTAGCATGCCGAATATTACTTGGAATGTGAATTGGAACGAAATCGCCAATAGATAAGACCATTTTACAATTTGGGCCCAAGTTATAAGCAGAGCCTATGGTGTAAATTATCGATAGTCCATATCTCGGAAACTATAAGAGATAATGCAATTTGGCAACCGGCAATGTAATTAGCATGCCGAATATTACTTGGAATGTGAATTGGAACGAAATCGCCAATAGATAAGACCATTTTACAATTTGGGCCCAAGTTAGAAGCAGAGCCTAAGGTGTAAATTATCGATAGTCCATATCTCGGAAACTATAAGAGTTAATGCAATTTGGCAACCGGCAATGTAATTAGCATGCCGAATATTACTTGGAATGTGAATTGGAACGAAATCGCCAATAGATAAGACCATTTTACAATTTGGGCCCAAGTTAGAAGCAGAGCCTAAGGTGTAAATTATCGATAGTCCATATCTCGGAAACTATAAGAGATAATGCAATTTGGCAATCGGCAATGTAATTAGCATGCCGAATATTACTTGGAATGTGAATTGGAACGAAATCGCCAATAGATAAGACCATTTTACAATTTGGGCCCAAGTTAGAAGCAGAGCCTAAGGTGTAAATTATCGATAGTCCATATCTCGGAAACTATAAGAGTTAATGCAATTTGGCAACCGGCAATGTAATTAGCATGCCGAATATTACTTGGAATGTGAATTGGAACGAAATCGCCAATAGATAAGACCATTTTACAATTTGTGCCCAAGTTAGAAGCAGAGCCTAAGGTGTAAATTATCGATAGTCCATATCTCGGAAACTATAAGAGATAATGCAATTTGGCAACCGGCAATGTAATTAGCATGCCGAATATTACTTGGAATGTGAATTGGAACGAAATCGCCAATAGATTAGACCATTTTACAATTTGGGCCCAAGTTAGAAGCAGAGCCTAAGGTGTAAATTATCGATAGTCCATATCTCTGAAACTATAAGAGATAATGCAATTTCGCAAACGGCAATGTAATTAGCATGCCGAATATTACTTGGAATGTGAATTGGGACGAAATCGCCAATAGAGAAGACCATTTTACAATTTGGGCCCAAGTTAGAAGCAGAGCCTAAGGTGTAAATTATCGATAGTCCATATCTCGGAAACTATAAGAGATAATGCAATTTGGCAACCGGCAATGTAATTAGCATGCCGAATATTACTTGGAATGTGAATTGGAACGAAATCGCCAATAGATAAGACCATTTTACAATTTGGGCCCAAGTTAGAAGCAGAGCCTAAGGTGTAAATTATCGATAGTCCATATCTCGGAAACTATAAGAGATAATGCAATTTGGCAACCGGCAATGTAATTAGCATGCCGAATATTACTTGGAATGTGAATTGGAACGAAATCGCCAATAGATAAGACCATTTTACAATTTGGGCCCAAGTTAGAAGCAGAGCCTAAGGTGTAAATTATCGATAGTCCATATCTCGGAAACTATAAGAGATAATGCAATTTCGCAACCGGCAATGTAATTAGCATGCCGAATATTACTTGGAGTGTGAATTGGAACGAAATCGCCAATAGATAAGACCATTTTACAATTTGGGCCCAAGTTAGAAGCAGAGCCTAAGGTGTAAATTATCGATAGTCCATATCTCGGAAACTATAAGAGATAATGCAATTTGGCAACCGGCAATGTAATTAGCATGCCGAATATTACTTGGAATGTGAATTGGGACGAAATCGCCAATAGAGAAGACCATTTTACAATTTGGGCCCAAGTTAGAAGCAGAGCCTAAGGTGTAAATTATCAATAGTCCATATCTCGGAAACTATAAGAGATAATGCAATTTGGCAACCGGCAATGTAATTAGCATGCCGAATATTACTTGGAATGTGAATTGGAACGAAATCGCCAATAGATAAGACCATTTTACAATTTGGGCCCAAGTTAGAAGCAGAGCCTAAGGTGTAAATTATCGATAGTCCATATCTCGGAAACTATAAGAGATATTGCAATTTGGCAACCGGCAATGTAATTAGCATGCCGAACATTACTTGGAATGTGAATTGGAACGAAATCGCCAATAGATAAGACCATTTTACAATTTGGGCCAAAGTTAGAAGCAGAGATTAAGGTGTAAATTATCGATAGTCCATATCTCGGAAACTATAAGAGATAATGCAATTTGGCAACCGGAAATGTAATTAGCATGCCGAATATTACTTGGAATGAGAATTGGAACGATATCGCCAATAGATAAGACCATTTTACAATTTGGGCCCAAGTTAGAAGCAGAGCCTGAGGTGTAAATTATCGATAGTCCATATCTCGGAAACTATAAGAGATAATGCAATTTGGCAACCGGCAATGTAATTAGCATGCCGAATATTACTTGGAATGTGAATTGGAACGAAATCGCCAATAGATAAGGCCATTTTACGATTTGGGCCCAAGTTAGAAGCAGAGCCTAAGGTGTAAATTATCGATAGTCCATATCTCGGAAACTATAAGAGATAATGCAATTTGGCAACCGGCAATGTAATTAGCATGCCGAATATTACTTGGAATGTGAATTGGAACGAAATCGCCAATAGATAAGAACATTTTACAATTTGGGCCCAAGTTAGAAGCAGAGCCTAAGGTGTAAATTATTGATAGTCCATATCTCGGAAACTATAAGAGATAATGCAATTTCGCAACCGGCAATGTAATTAGCATGCCGAATATTACTTGGAATGTGAATTGGAACGAAATCGCCAATAGATAAGACCATTTTACAATTTGGGCCCAAGTTAGAAGCAGAGCCTAAGGTGTAAATTATTGATAGTCCATATCTCGGAAACTATAAGAGATAATGCAATTTGGCAACCGGCAATGTAATTAGCATGCCGAATATTACTTGGAATGTGAATTGGAACGAAATCGCCAATAGATAAGACCATTTTACAATTTGGGCCCAAGTTAGAAGCAGAGCCTAAGGTGTAAATTATCGATAGTCCATATCTCGGAAACTATAAGAGATAATGCAATTTGGCAACCGGCAATGTAATTAGCATGCCGAATATCACTTGGAATGTGAATTGGGACGAAATCGCCAATAGATAAGACCATTTTACAATTTGGGCCCAAGTTAGAAGCAGAGCCTAAGGTGTAAATTATCGATAGTCAATATCTCGGAAACTATAAGAGATAATGCAATTTGGCAACCGGCAATGTAATTAGCATGCCGAATATTACTTGGAATGTGAATTGGAACGAAATCGCCAATAGATAAGACCGTTTTACAATTTGGGCCCAAGTTAGAAGCAGAGCCTAAGGTGTAAATTATCGATAGTCCATATCTCGGAAACTATAAGAGATAATGCAATTTGGCAACCGGCAATGTAATTAGCATGCCGAATATTACTTGGAATGTGAATTGGAACGAAATCGCCAATAGATAAGACCATTTTACAATTTGGGCCCAAGTTAGAAGCAGAGCCTAAGGTGTAAATTATCGATAGTCCATATCTCGGAAACTATAAGAGATAATGCAATTTGGCAACCGGCAATGTAATTAGCATGCCGAATATTACTTGGAATGTGAATTGGAACGAAATCGCCAATAGATAAGACCATTTTACAATTTGGGCCCAAGTTATAAGCAGAGCCTATGGTGTAAATTATCGATAGTCCATATCTCGGAAACTATAAGAGATAATGCAATTTGGCAACCGGCAATGTAATTAGCATGCCGAATATTACTTGGAATGTGAATTGGAACGAAATCGCCAATAGATAAGACCATTTTACAATTTGGGCCCAAGTTAGAAGCAGAGCCTAAGGTGTAAATTATCGATAGTCCATATCTCGGAAACTATAAGAGTTAATGCAATTTGGCAACCGGCAATGTAATTAGCATGCCGAATATTACTTGGAATGTGAATTGGAACGAAATCGCCAATAGATAAGACCATTTTACAATTTGGGCCCAAGTTAGAAGCAGAGCCTAAGGTGTAAATTATCGATAGTCCATATCTCGGAAACTATAAGAGATAATGCAATTTGGCAATCGGCAATGTAATTAGCATGCCGAATATTACTTGGAATGTGAATTGGAACGAAATCGCCAATAGATAAGACCATTTTACAATTTGGGCCCAAGTTAGAAGCAGAGCCTAAGGTGTAAATTATCGATAGTCCATATCTCGGAAACTATAAGAGTTAATGCAATTTGGCAACCGGCAATGTAATTAGCATGCCGAATATTACTTGGAATGTGAATTGGAACGAAATCGCCAATAGATAAGACCATTTTACAATTTGTGCCCAAGTTAGAAGCAGAGCCTAAGGTGTAAATTATCGATAGTCCATATCTCGGAAACTATAAGAGATAATGCAATTTGGCAACCGGCAATGTAATTAGCATGCCGAATATTACTTGGAATGTGAATTGGAACGAAATCGCCAATAGATTAGACCATTTTACAATTTGGGCCCAAGTTAGAAGCAGAGCCTAAGGTGTAAATTATCGATAGTCCATATCTCTGAAACTATAAGAGATAATGCAATTTCGCAAACGGCAATGTAATTAGCATGCCGAATATTACTTGGAATGTGAATTGGGACGAAATCGCCAATAGAGAAGACCATTTTACAATTTGGGCCCAAGTTAGAAGCAGAGCCTAAGGTGTAAATTATCGATAGTCCATATCTCGGAAACTATAAGAGATAATGCAATTTGGCAACCGGCAATGTAATTAGCATGCCGAATATTACTTGGAATGTGAATTGGAACGAAATCGCCAATAGATAAGACCATTTTACAATTTGGGCCCAAGTTAGAAGCAGAGCCTAAGGTGTAAATTATCGATAGTCCATATCTCGGAAACTATAAGAGATAATGCAATTTGGCAACCGGCAATGTAATTAGCATGCCGAATATTACTTGGAATGTGAATTGGAACGAAATCGCCAATAGATAAGACCATTTTACAATTTGGGCCCAAGTTAGAAGCAGAGCCTAAGGTGTAAATTATCGATAGTCCATATCTCGGAAACTATAAGAGATAATGCAATTTCGCAACCGGCAATGTAATTAGCATGCCGAATATTACTTGGAGTGTGAATTGGAACGAAATCGCCAATAGATAAGACCATTTTACAATTTGGGCCCAAGTTAGAAGCAGAGCCTAAGGTGTAAATTATCGATAGTCCATATCTCGGAAACTATAAGAGATAATGCAATTTGGCAACCGGCAATGTAATTAGCATGCCGAATATTACTTGGAATGTGAATTGGGACGAAATCGCCAATAGAGAAGACCATTTTACAATTTGGGCCCAAGTTAGAAGCAGAGCCTAAGGTGTAAATTATCAATAGTCCATATCTCGGAAACTATAAGAGATAATGCAATTTGGCAACCGGCAATGTAATTAGCATGCCGAATATTACTTGGAATGTGAATTGGAACGAAATCGCCAATAGATAAGACCATTTTACAATTTGGGCCCAAGTTAGAAGCAGAGCCTAAGGTGTAAATTATCGATAGTCCATATCTCGGAAACTATAAGAGATATTGCAATTTGGCAACCGGCAATGTAATTAGCATGCCGAATATTACTTGGAATGTGAATTGGAACGAAATCGCCAATAGATAAGACCATTTTACAATTTGGGCCAAAGTTAGAAGCAGAGATTAAGGTGTAAATTATCGATAGTCCATATCTCGGAAACTATAAGAGATAATGCAATTTGGCAACCGGCAATGTAATTAGCATGCCGAATATTACTTGGAATGAGAATTGGAACGATATCGCCAATAGATAAGACCATTTTACAATTTGGGCCCAAGTTAGAAGCAGAGCCTGAGGTGTAAATTATCGATAGTCCATATCTCGGAAACTATAAGAGATAATGCAATTTGGCAACCGGCAATGTAATTAGCATGCCGAATATTACTTGGAATGTGAATTGGAACGAAATCGCCAATAGATAAGGCCATTTTACGATTTGGGCCCAAGTTAGAAGCAGAGCCTAAGGTGTAAATTATCGATAGTCCATATCTCGGAAACTATAAGAGATAATGCAATTTGGCAACCGGCAATGTAATTAGCATGCCGAATATTACTTGGAATGTGAATTGGAACGAAATCGCCAATAGATAAGAACATTTTACAATTTGGGCCCAAGTTAGAAGCAGAGCCTAAGGTGTAAATTATTGATAGTCCATATCTCGGAAACTATAAGAGATAATGCAATTTCGCAACCGGCAATGTAATTAGCATGCCGAATATTACTTGGAATGTGAATTGGAACGAAATCGCCAATAGATAAGACCATTTTACAATTTGGGCCCAAGTTAGAAGCAGAGCCTAAGGTGTAAATTATTGATAGTCCATATCTCGGAAACTATAAGAGATAATGCAATTTGGCAACCGGCAATGTAATTAGCATGCCGAATATTACTTGGAATGTGAATTGGAACGAAATCGCCAATAGATAAGACCATTTTACAATTTGGGCCCAAGTTAGAAGCAGAGCCTAAGGTGTAAATTATCGATAGTCCATATCTCGGAAACTATAAGAGATAATGCAATTTGGCAACCGGCAATGTAATTAGCATGCCGAATATTACTTGGAATGTGAATTGGAACGAAATCGCCAATAGATAAGACCATTTTACAATTTGGGCCCAAGTTAGAAGCAGAGCCTAAGGTGTAAATTATCGATAGTCCATATCTCGGAAACTATAAGAGATAATGCAATTTGGCAACCGGCAATGTAATTAGCATGCCGAATATCACTTGGAATGTGAATTGGGACGAAATCGCCAATAGATAAGACCATTTTACAATTTGGGCCCAAGTTAGAAGCAGAGCCTAAGGTGTAAATTATCGATAGTCAATATCTCGGAAACTATAAGAGATAATGCAATTTGGCAACCGGCAATGTAATTAGCATGCCGAATATTACTTGGAATGTGAATTGGAACGAAATCGCCAATAGATAAGACCGTTTTACAATTTGGGCCCAAGTTAGAAGCAGAGCCTAAGGTGTAAATTATCGATAGTCCATATCTCGGAAACTATAAGAGATAATGCAATTTGGCAACCGGCAATGTAATTAGCATGCCGAATATTACTTGGAATGTGAATTGGAACGAAATCGCCAATAGATAAGACCATTTTACAATTTGGGCCCAAGTTAGAAGCAGAGCCTAAGGTGTAAATTATCGATAGTCCATATCTCGGAAACTATAAGAGATAATGCAATTTGGCAACCGGCAATGTAATTAGCATGCCGAATATTACTTGGAATGTGAATTGGAACAAAATCGCCAATAGATAAGACCATTTTACAATTTGGGCCCAAGTTATAAGCAGAGCCTATGGTGTAAATTATCGATAGTCCATATCTTGGAAACTATAAGAGATAATGCAATTTGGCAACCGGCAATGTAATTAGCATGCCGAATATTACTTGGAATGTGAATTGGAACGAAATCGCCAATAGATAAGACCATTTTACAATTTGGGCCCAAGTTAGAAGCAGAGCCTAAGGTGTAAATTATCGATAGTCCATATCTCGGAAACTATAAGAGTTAATGCAATTTGGCAACCGGCAATGTAATTAGCATGCCGAATATTACTTGGAATGTGAATTGGAACGAAATCGCCAATAGATAAGACCATTTTACAATTTGGGCCCAAGTTAGAAGCAGAGCCTAAGGTGTAAATTATCGATAGTCCATATCTCGGAAACTATAAGAGATAATGCAATTTGGCAATCGGCAATGTAATTAGCATGCCGAATATTACTTGGAATGTGAATTGGAACGAAATCGCCAATAGATAAGACCATTTTACAATTTGGGCTCAAGTTAGAAGCAGAGCCTAAGGTGTAAATTATCGATAGTCCAAATCTCGGAAACTATAAGAGATAATGCAATTTGGCAACCGGCAATGTAATTAGCATGCCGAATATTACTTGGAATGTGAATTGGAACGAAATCGCCAATAGATAAGACCATTTTACAATTTGGGCCCAAGTTATAAGCAGAGCCTATGGTGTAAATTATCGATAGTCCATATCTCGGAAACTATAAGAGATAATGCAATTTGGCAACCGGCAATATAATTAGCATGCCGAATATTACTTGGAATGTGAATTGGAACGAAATCGCCAATAGATAAGACCATTTTACAATTTGGGCCCAAGTTAAAAGCAGAGCCTAAGGTGTAAATAATCGATAGTCCATATCTCGGAAACTATAAGAGTTAATGCAATTTGGCAACCGGCAATGTAATTAGCATGCCGAATATTACTTGGAATGTGAATTGGAACGAAATCGCCAATAGATAAGACCATTTTACAATTTGGGCCCAAGTTAGAAGCAGAGCCTAAGGTGTAAATTATCGATAGTCCATATCTCGGAAACTATAAGAGATAATGCAATTTGGCAACCGGCAATGTAATTAGCATGCCGAATATTACTTGGAATGTGAATTGGAACGAAATCGCCAATAGATAAGACCATTTTACAATTTGGGCCCAAGTTAGAAGCAGAGCCTAAGGTGTAAATTATCGATAGTCCATATCTCGGATACTATAAGAGATAATGCAATTTGGCAACCGGCAATGCAATTAGCATGTCGAATATTACTTGGAATGTGAATTGGAACGAAATCGCCAATAGGTAAGACCATTTTACAATTTGGGCCCAAGTTAGAAGCAGAGCCTAAGGTGTAAATTATCGATAGTCCATATCTCGGAAACTATAAGAGATAATTCAATTTGGCAACCGGCAATGTAATTAGCATGCCGAATATTACTTGGAATGTGAATTGGAACGAAATCGCCAATAGATAAGACCATTTTACAATTTGGGCCCAAGTTAGAAGCAGAGCCTAAGGTGTAAATTATCGATAGTCCATATCTCGGAAACTATAAGAGATAATGCAATTTGGCAACCGGCAATGTAATTAGCATGCCGAATATTACTTGGAATGTGAATTGGAACGAAATCGCCAATAGATAAGACCATTTTACAATTTGGGCCCAAGTTAGAAGCAGAGCCTAAGGTGTAAATTATCGATAGTCCATATCTCGGAAACTATAAGAGATAATGCAATTTGGCAACCGGCAATGTAATTAGCATGCCGAATATTACTTGGAATGTGAATTGGAACGAAATCGCCAATAGATAAGACCATTTTACAATTTGGGCCCAAGTTAGAAGCAGAGCCTAAGGTGTAAATTATCGATAGTCCATATCTCGGATACTATAAGAGATAATGCAATTTGGCAACCGGCAATGTAATTAGCATGCCGAATATTACTTGGAATGTGAATTGGAACGAAATCGCCAATAGATAAGACCATTTTACAATTTGGGCCCAAGTTAGAAGCAGAGCCTAAGGTGTAAATTATCGATAGTCCATATCTCGGATACTATAAGAGATAATGCAATTTGGCAACCGGCAATGCAATTAGCATGCCGAATATTACTTGGAATGTGAATTGGAACGAAATCGCCAATAGGTAAGACCATTTTACAATTTGGGCCCAAGTTAGAAGCAGAGCCTAAGGTGTAAATTATCGATAGTCCATATCTCGGAAACTATAAGAGATAATTCAATTTGGCAACCGGCAATGTAATTAGCATGCCGAATATTACTTGGAATGTGAATTGGAACGAAATCGCCAATAGATAAGACTATTTTACAATTTGGGCCCAAGTTAGAAGCAGAGCCTAAGGTGTAAATTATCGATAGTCCATATCTCGGAAACTATAAGAGATAATGCAATTTGGCAACCGGCAATGTAATTAGCATGCCGAATATTACTTGGAATGTGAATTGGAACGAAATCGTCAATAGATAAGACCATTTTACAATTTGGGCCCAAGTTAGAAGCAGAGCCTAAGGTGTAAATTATCGATAGTCCATATCTCGGAAACTATAAGAGATAATGCAATTTGGCAACCGGCAATGTAATTAGCATGCCGAATATTACTTGGAATGTGAATTGGAACGAAATCGCCAATAGATAAGACCATTTTACAATTTGGGCCCAAGTTAGAAGCAGAGCCTATGGTGTAAATTATCGATAGTCCATATCTCGGAAACTATAAGAGATAATGCAATTTGGCAACCGGCAATGTAATTAGCATGCCGAATATTACTTGGAATGTGAATTGGAACGAAATCGCCAATAGATAAGACCATTTTACAATTTGGGCCCAAGTTAGAAGCAGAGCCTAAGGTGTAAATTATCGATAGTCCATATCTCGGAAACTATAAGAGTTAATGCAATTTGGCAACCGGCAATGTAATTAGCATGCCGAATATTACTTGGAATGTGAATTGGAACGAAATCGCCAATAGATAAGACCATTTTACAATTTGGGCCCAAGTTAGAAGCAGAGCCTAAGGTGTAAATTATCGATAGTCCATATCTCGGAAACTATAAGAGATAATGCAATTTGGCAACCGGCAATGTAATTAGCATGCCGAATATTACTTGGAATGTGAATTGGAACGAAATCGCCAATAGATTAGACCATTTTACAATTTGGGCCCAAGTTAGAAACAGAGCTTAAAGTGTAAATTATCGATAGTCCATATCTCTGAAACTATAAGAGATAATGCAATTTCGCAAACGGCAATGTAATTAGCATGCCGAATATTACTTGGAATGTGAATTGGGACGAAATCGCCAATAGAGAAGACCATTTTACAATTTGGGCCCAAGTTAGAAGCAGAGCCTAAGGTGTAAATTATCGATAGTCCATATCTCGGAAACTATAAGAGATAATGCAATTTGGCAACCGGCAATGTAATTAGCATGCCGAATATTACTTGGAATGTGAATTGGAACGAAATCGCCAATAGATAAGACCATTTTACAATTTGGGCCCAAGTTAGAAGCAGAGCGTAAGGTGTAAATTATCGATAGTCCATATCTCGGAAACTATAAGAGATAATGCAATTTCGCAACCGGCAATGTAATTAGCATGCCGAATATTACTTGGAGTGTGAATTGGAACGAAATCGCCAATAGATAAGACCATTTTACAATTTGGGCCCAAGTTAGAAGCAGAGCCTAAGGTGTAAATTATCGATAGTCCATATCTCGGAAACTATAAGAGATAATGCAATTTGGCAACCGGCAATGTAATTAGCATGCCGAATATTACTTGGAATGTGAATTGGGACGAAATCGCCAATAGATAAGACCATTTTACAATTTGGGCCCAAGTTAGAAGCAGAGCCTAAGGTGTAAATTATCGATAGTCCATATCTCGGAAACTATAAGAGATAATGCAATTTGGCAACCGGCAATGTAATTAGCATGCCGAATATTACTTGGAATGTGAATTGGAACGAAATCGCCAATAGATAAGACCATTTTACAATTTGGGCCCAAGTTAGAAGCAGAGCCTAAGGTGTAAATTATCGATAGTCCATATCTCGGAAACTATAAGAGATAATGCAATTTGGCAACCGGCAATGTAATTAGCATGCCGAATATTACTTGGAATGTGAATTGGAACGAAATCGCCAATAGATAAGACCATTTTACAATTTGGGCCCAAGTTAGAAGCAGAGCCTAAGGTGTAAATTATTGATAGTCCATATCTCGGAAACTATAAGAGATAATGCAATTTGGCAACCGGCAATGTAATTAGCATGCCGAATATTACTTGGAATGTGAATTGGAACGAAATCGCCAATAGATAAGACCATTTTACGATTTGGGCCCAAGTTAGAAGCAGAGCCTAAGGTGTAAATTATCGATAGTCCATATCTCGGAAACTATAAGAGATAATGCAATTTGGCAACCGGCAATGTAATTAGCATGCCGAATATTACTTGGAATGTGAATTGGAACGAAATCGCCAATAGATAAGACCATTTTACAATTTGGGCCCAAGTTAGAAGAAGAGCCTAAGGTGTAAATTATTGATAGTCCATATCTCGGAAACTATAAGAGATAATGCAATTTCGCAACCGGCAATGTAATTAGCATGCCGAATATTACTTGGAATGTGAATTGGAACGAAATCGCCAATAGATAAGACCATTTTACAATTTGGGCCCAAGTTAGAAGCAGAGCCTAAGGTGTAAATTATTGATAGTCCATATCTCGGAAACTATAAGAGATAATGCAATTTGGCAACCGGCAATGTAATTAGCATGCCGAATATTACTTGGAATGTGAATTGGAACGAAATCGCCAATAGATAAGACCATTTTACAATTTGGGCCCAAGTTAGAAGCAGAGCCTAAGGTGTAAATTATCGATAGTCCATATCTCGGAAACTATAAGAGATAATGCAATTTGGCAACCGGCAATGTAATTAGCATGCCGAATATTACTTGGAATGTGAATTGGAACGAAATCGCCAATAGATAAGACCATTTTACAATTTGGGCCCAAGTTAGAAGCAGAGCCTAAGGTGTAAATTATCGATAGTCCATATCTCGGAAACTATAAGAGATAATGCAATTTGGCAACCGGCAATGTAATTAGCATGCCGAATATTACTTGGAATGTGAATTGGAACGAAATCGCCAATAGATAAGACCATTTTACAATTTGGGCCCAAGTTAGAAGCAGAGCCTAAGGTGTAAATTATCGATAGTCCATATCTCGGAAACTATAAGAGATAATGCAATTTGGCAACGGGCAATGTAATTAGCATGCCGAATATTACTTGGAATGTGAATTGGAACGAAATCGCCAATAGATAAGACCATTTTACAATTTGGGCCCAAGTTATAAGCAGAGCCTATGGTGTAAATTATCGATAGTCCATATCTCGGAAACTATAAGAGATAATGCAATTTGGCAACCGGCAATGTAATTAGCATGCCGAATATTACTTGGAATGTGAATTGGAACGAAATCGCCAATAGATAAGACCATTTTACAATTTGGGCCCAAGTTAGAAGTAGAGCCTAAGGTGTAAATTATCGATAGTCCATATCTCGGAAACTATAAGAGTTAATGCAATTTGGCAACCGGCAATGTAATTAGCATGCCGAATATTACTTGGAATGTGAATTGGAACGAAATCGCCAATAGATAAGACCATTTTACAATTTGGGCCCAAGTTAGAAGCAGAGCCTAAGGTGTAAATTATCGATAGTCCATATCTCGGAAACTATAAGAGATAATGCAATTTGGCAACCGGCAATGTAATTAGCATGCCGAATATTACTTGGAATGTGAATTGGAACGAAATCGCCAATAGATAAGACCATTTTACAATTTGGGCCCAAGTTAGAAGCAGAGCCTAAGGTGTAAATTATCGATAGTCCATATCTCGGAAACTATAAGAGATAATGCAATTTGGCAACCGGCAATGTAATTAGCATGCCGAATATTACTTGGAATGTGAATTGGAACGAAATCGCCAATAGATAAGACCATTTTACAATTTGGGCCCAAGTTATAAGCAGAGCCTATGGTGTAAATTATCGATAGTCCATATCTCGGAAACTATAAGAGATAATGCAATTTGGCAACCGGCAATGTAATTAGCATGCCGAATATTACTTGGAATGTGAATTGGAACGAAATCGCCAATAGATAAGACCATTTTACAATTTGGGCCCAAGTTAGAAGCAGAGCCTAAGGTGTAAATTATCGATAGTCCATATCTCGGAAACTATAAGAGATAATGCAATTTGGCAACCGGCAATGTAATTAGCATGCCGAATATTACTTGGAATGTGAATTAGAACGAAATCGCCAATAGATAAGACCATTTTACAATTTGGGCCCAAGTTAGAAGCAGAGCCTAAGGTGTAAATTATCGATAGTCCATATCTCGGAAACTATAAGAGATAATGCAATTTGGCAACCGGCAATGTAATTAGCATGCCGAATATTACTTGGAATGTGAATTGGAACGAAATCGCCAATAGATAAGACCATTTTACAATTTGGGCCCAAGTTAGAAGCAGAGCCTAAGGTGTAAATTATCGATAGTCCATATCTCGGAAACTATAAGAGATAATGCAATTTGGCAACCGGCAATGTAATTAGCATGCCGAATATTACTTGGAATGTGAATTGGAACGAAATCGCCAATAGATAAGACCATTTTACAATTTGGGCCCAAGTTAGAAGCAGAGCCTAAGGTGTAAATTATCGATAGTCCATATCTCGGAAACTATAAGAGATAATGCAATTTGGCAACCGGCAATGTAATTAGCATGCCGAATATTACTTGGAATGTGAATTGGAACGAAATCGCCAATAGATAAGACCATTTTACAATTTGGGCCCAAGTTAGAAGCAGAGCCTAAGGTGTAAATTATCGATAGTCCATATCTCGGAAACTATAAGAGATAATGCAATTTGGCAACCGGCAATGTAATTAGCATGCCGAATATTACTTGGATTGTGAATTGGAACGAAATCGCCAATAGATAAGACCATTTTACAATTTGGGCCCAAGTTAGAAGCAGAGCCTAAGGTGTAAATTATCGATAGTCCATATCTCGGAAACTATAAGAGATAATGCAATTTGGCAACCGGCAATGCAATTAGCATGCCAAATATTACTTGGAATGTGAATTGGAACGAAATCGCCAATAGGTAAGACCATTTTACAATTTGGGCCCAAGTTAGAAGCAGAGCCTAAGGTGTAAATTATCGATAGTCCATATCTCGGAAACTATAAGAGATAATTCAATTTGGCAACCGGCAATGTAATTAGCATGCCGAATATTACTTGGAATGTGAATTGGAACGAAATCGCCAATAGATAAGACCATTTTACAATTTGGGCCCAAGTTAGAAGCACAGCCTAAGGTGTAAATTATCGATAGTCCATATCTCGGAAACTATAAGAGATAATGCAATTTGGCAACCGGCAATGTAATTAGCATGCCGAATATTACTTGGAATGTGAATTGGAACGAAATCGCCAATAGATAAGACCATTTTACAATTTGGGCCCAAGTTAGAAGCAGAGCCTAAGGTGTAAATTATCGATAGTCCATATCTCGGAAACTATAAGAGATAATGCAATTTGGCAACCGGCAATGTAATTAGCATGCCGAATATTACTTGGAATGTGAATTGGAACGAAATCGCCAATAGATAAGACCATTTTACAATTTGGGCCCAAGTTAGAAGCAGAGCCTATGGTGTAAATTATCGATAGTCCATATCTCGGAAACTATAAGAGATAATGCAATTTGGCAACCGGCAATGTAATTAGCATGCCGAATATTACTTGGAATGTGAATTGGAACGAAATCGCCAATAGATAAGACCATTTTACAATTTGGGCCCAAGTTAGAAGCAGAGCCTAAGGTGTAAATTATCGATAGTCCATATCTCGGAAACTATAAGAGATAATGCAATTTGGCAACCGGCAATGTAATTAGCATGCCGAATATTACTTGGAATGTGAATTGGAACGAAATCGCCATTAGATAAGACCATTTTACAATTTGGGCCCAAGTTAGAAGCAGAGCCTAAGGTGTAAATTATCGATAGTCCATATCTCGGAAACTATAAGAGATAATGCAATTTCGCAAACGGCAATGTAATTAGCATGCCGAATATTACTTGGAATGTGAATTGGGACGAAATCGCCAATAGAGAAGACCATTTTACAATTTGGGCCCAAGTTAGAAGCAGAGCCTAAGGTGTAAATTATCGATAGTCCATATCTCGGAAACTATAAGAGATAATGCAATTTGGCAACCGGCAATGTAATTAGCATGCCCAATATTACTTGGAATGTGAATTGGAACGAAATCGCCAATAGATAAGACCATTTTACAATTTGGGCCCAAGTTAGAAGCAGAGCCTAAGGTGTAAATTATTGATAGTCCATATCTCGGAAACTATAAGAGATAATGCAATTTCGCAACCGGCAATGAAATTAGCATGCCGAATATCACTTGGAATGTGAATTGGGACGAAATCGCCAATAGATAAGACCATTTTACAATTTGGGCCCAAGTTAGAAGCAGAGCCTAAGGTGTAAATTATCGATAGTCCATATCTCGGAAACTATAAGAGATAATGCAATTTGGCAACCGGCAATGTAATTAGCATGCCGAATATTACTTGGAATGTGAATTGGAACGAAATCGCCAATAGATAAGACCATTTTACAATTTGGGCCCAAGTTAGAAGCAGAGCCTAAGGTGTAAATTATCGATAGTCCATATCTCGGAAACTATAAGAGATAATGCAATTTGGCAACCGGCAATGTAATTAGCATGCCGAATATTACTTGGAATGTGAATTGGAACGAAATCGCCAATAGATAAGACCATTTTACAATTTGGGCCCAAGTTAGAAGCAGAGCCTAAGGTGTAAATTATCGATAGTCCATATCTCGGAAACTATAAGAGATAATGCAATTTGGCAACCGGCAATGTAATTAGCATGCCGAATATTACTTGGAATGTGAATTGGAACGAAATCGCCAATAGATAAGACCATTTTACAATTTGGGCCCAAGTTAGAAGCAGAGCCTAAGGTGTAAATTATCGATAGTCCATATCTCGGAAACTATAAGAGATAATGCAATTTGGCAACCGGCAATGTAATTAGCATGCCGAATATTACTTGGAATGTGAATTGGAACGAAATCGCCAATAGATAAGACCATTTTACAATTTGGGCCCAAGTTAGAAGCAGAGCCTAAGGTGTAAATTATCGATAGTCCAAATCTCGGAAACTATAAGAGATAATGCAATTTGGCAACCGGCAATGTAATTAGCATGCCGAATATTACTTGGAATGTGAATTGGAACGAAATCGCCAATAGATAAGACCATTTTACAATTTGGGCCCAAGTTATAAGCAGAGCCTATGGTGTAAATTATCGATAGTCCATATCTCGGAAACTATAAGAGATAATGCAATTTGGCAACCGGCAATGTAATTAGCATGCCGAATATTACTTGGAATGTGAATTGGAACGAAATCGCCAATAGATAAGACCATTTTACAATTTGGGCCCAAGTTAAAAGCAGAGCCTAAGGTGTAAATAATCGATAGTCCATATCTCGGAAACTATAAGAGTTAATGCAATTTGGCAACCGGCAATGTAATTAGCATGCCGAATATTACTTGGAATGTGAATTGGAACGAAATCGCCAATAGATAAGACCATTTTACAATTTGGGCCCAAGTTAGAAGCAGAGCCTAAGGTGTAAATTATCGATAGTCCATATCTCGGAAACTATAAGAGATAATGCAATTTGGCAACCGGCAATGTAATTAGCATGCCGAATATTACTTGGAATGTGAATTGGAACGAAATCGCCAATAGATAAGACCATTTTACAATTTGGGCCCAAGTTAGAAGCAGAGCCTAAGGTGTAAATTATCGATAGTCCATATCTCGGATACTATAAGAGATAATGCAATTTGGCAACCGGCAATGCAATTAGCATGCCGAATATTACTTGGAATGTGAATTGGAACGAAATCGCCAATAGGTAAGACCATTTTACAATTTGGGCCCAAGTTAGAAGCAGAGCCTAAGGTGTAAATTATCGATAGTCCATATCTCGGAAACTATAAGAGATAATTCAATTTGGCAACCGGCAATGTAATTAGCATGCCGAATATTACTTGGAATGTGAATTGGAACGAAATCGCCAATAGATAAGACCATTTTACAATTTGGGCCCAAGTTAGAAGCAGAGCCTAAGGTGTAAATTATCGATAGTCCATATCTCGGAAACTATAAGAGATAATGCAATTTGGCAACCGGCAATGTAATTAGCATGCCGAATATTACTTGGAATGTGAATTGGAACGAAATCGTCAATAGATAAGACCATTTTACAATTTGGGCCCAAGTTAGAAGCAGAGCCTAAGGTGTAAATTATCGATAGTCCATATCTCGGAAACTATAAGAGATAATGCAATTTGGCAACCGGCAATGTAATTAGCATGCCGAATATTACTTGGAATGTGAATTGGAACGAAATCGCCAATAGATAAGACCATTTTACAATTTGGGCCCAAGTTAGAAGCAGAGCCTATGGTGTAAATTATCGATAGTCCATATCTCGGAAACTATAAGAGATAATGCAATTTGGCAACCGGCAATGTAATTAGCATGCCGAATATTACTTGGAATGTGAATTGGAACGAAATCGCCAATAGATAAGACCATTTTACAATTTGGGCCCAAGTTAGAAGCAGAGCCTAAGGTGTAAATTATCGATAGTCCATATCTCGGAAACTATAAGAGTTAATGCAATTTGGCAACCGGCAATGTAATTAGCATGCCGAATATTACTTGGAATGTGAATTGGAACGAAATCGCCAATAGATAAGACCATTTTACAATTTGGGCCCAAGTTAGAAGCAGAGCCTAAGGTGTAAATTATCGATAGTCCATATCTCGGAAACTATAAGAGATAATGCAATTTGGCAACCGGCAATGTAATTAGCATGCCGAATATTACTTGGAATGTGAATTGGAACGAAATCGCCAATAGATAAGACCATTTTACAATTTGGGCCCAAGTTAGAAGCAGAGCCTAAGGTGTAAATTATCGATAGTCCATATCTCGGAAACTATAAGAGATAATGCAATTTCGCAAACGGCAATGTAATTAGCATGCCGAATATTACTTGGAATGTGAATTGGAACGAAATCGCCAATAGATAAGACCATTTTACAATTTGGGCCCAAGTTAGAAGCAGAGCCTAAGGTGTAAATTATTGATAGTCCATATCTCGGAAACTATAAGAGATAATGCAATTTGGCGACCGGCAATGTAATTAGCATGCCGAATATTACTTGGAATGTGAATTGGAACGAAATCGCCAATAGATAAGACCATTTTACAATTTGGGCCCAAGTTAGAAGCAGAGCCTAAGGTGTAAATTATCGATAGTCCATATCTCGGAAACTATAAGAGATAATGCAATTTGGCAACCGGCAATGTAATTAGCATGCCGAATATTACTTGGAATGTGAATTGGAACGAAATCGCCAATAGATAAGACCATTTTACAATTTGGGCCCAAGTTAGAAGAAGAGCCTAAGGTGTAAATTATTGATAGTCCATATCTCGGAAACTATAAGAGATAATGCAATTTCGCAACCGGCAATGTAATTAGCATGCCGAATATTACTTGGAATGTGAATTGGAACGAAATCGCCAATAGATAAGACCATTTTACAATTTGGGCCCAAGTTAGAAGCAGAGCCTAAGGTGTAAATTATTGATAGTCCATATCTCGGAAACTATAAGAGATAATGCAATTTGGCAACCGGCAATGTAATTAGCATGCCGAATATTACTTGGAATGTGAATTGGAACGAAATCGCCAATAGATAAGACCATTTTACAATTTGGGCCCAAGTTAGAAGCAGAGCATAAGGTGTAAATTATCGATAGTCCATATCTCGGAAACTATAAGAGATAATGCAATTTGGCAACCGGCAATGTAATTAGCATGCCGAATATTACTTGGAATGTGAATTGGAACGAAATCGCCAATAGATAAGACCATTTTACAATTTGGGCCCAAGTTAGAAGCAGAGCCTAAGGTGTAAATTATCGATAGTCCATATCTCGGAAACTATAAGAGATAATGCAATTTGGCAACCGGCAATGTAATTAGCATGCCGAATATTACTTGGAATGTGAATTGGAACGAAATCGCCAATAGATAAGACCATTTTACAATTTGGGCCCAAGTTAGAAGCAGAGCCTAAGGTGTAAATTATCGATAGTCCATATCTCGGAAACTATAAGAGATAATGCAATTTGGCAACGGGCAATGTAATTAGCATGCCGAATATTACTTGGAATGTGAATTGGAACGAAATCGCCAATAGATAAGACCATTTTACAATTTGGGCCCAAGTTATAAGCAGAGCCTATGGTGTAAATTATCGATAGTCCATATCTCGGAAACTATAAGAGATAATGCAATTTGGCAACCGGCAATGTAATTAGCATGCCGAATATTACTTGGAATGTGAATTGGAACGAAATCGCCAATAGATAAGACCATTTTACAATTTGGGCCCAAGTTAGAAGTAGAGCCTAAGGTGTAAATTATCGATAGTCCATATCTCGGAAACTATAAGAGTTAATGCAATTTGGCAACCGGCAATGTAATTAGCATGCCGAATATTACTTGGAATGTGAATTGGAACGAAATCGCCAATAGATAAGACCATTTTACAATTTGGGCCCAAGTTAAAAGCAGAGCCTAAGGTGTAAATTATCGATAGTCCATATCTCGGAAACTATAAGAGATAATGCAATTTGGCAACCGGCAATGTAATTAGCATGCCGAATATTACTTGGAATGTGAATTGGAACGAAATCGCCAATAGATAAGACCATTTTACAATTTGGGCCCAAGTTAGAAGCAGAGCCTAAGGTGTAAATTATCGATAGTCCATATCTCGGAAACTATAAGAGATAATGCAATTTGGCAACCGGCAATGTAATTAGCATGCCGAATATTACTTGGAATGTGAATTGGAACGAAATCGCCAATAGATAAGACCATTTTACAATTTGGGCCCAAGTTATAAGCAGAGCCTATGGTGTAAATTATCGATAGTCCATATCTCGGAAACTATAAGAGATAATGCAATTTGGCAACCGGCAATGTAATTAGCATGCCGAATATTACTTGGAATGTGAATTGGAACGAAATCGCCAATAGATAAGACCATTTTACAATTTGGGCCCAAGTTAGAAGCAGAGCCTAAGGTGTAAATTATCGATAGTCCATATCTCGGAAACTATAAGAGATAATGCAATTTGGCAACCGGCAATGTAATTAGCATGCCGAATATTACTTGGAATGTGAATTAGAACGAAATCGCCAATAGATAAGACCATTTTACAATTTGGGCCCAAGTTAGAAGCAGAGCCTAAGGTGTAAATTATCGATAGTCCATATCTCGGAAACTATAAGAGATAATGCAATTTGGCAACCGGCAATGTAATTAGCATGCCGAATATTACTTGGAATGTGAATTGGAACGAAATCGCCAATAGATAAGACCATTTTACAATTTGGGCCCAAGTTAGAAGCAGAGCCTAAGGTGTAAATTATCGATAGTCCATATCTCGGAAACTATAAGAGATAATGCAATTTGGCAACCGGCAATGTAATTAGCATGCCGAATATTACTTGGAATGTGAATTGGAACGAAATCGCCAATAGATAAGACCATTTTACAATTTGGGCCCAAGTTAGAAGCAGAGCCTAAGGTGTAAATTATCGATAGTCCATATCTCGGAAACTATAAGAGATAATGCAATTTGGCAACCGGCAATGTAATTAGCATGCCGAATATTACTTGGAATGTGAATTGGAACGAAATCGCCAATAGATAAGACCATTTTACAATTTGGGCCCAAGTTAGAAGCAGAGCCTAAGGTGTAAATTATCGATAGTCCATATCTCGGAAACTATAAGAGATAATGCAATTTGGCAACCGGCAATGTAATTAGCATGCCGAATATTACTTGGATTGTGAATTGGAACGAAATCGCCAATAGATAAGACCATTTTACAATTTGGGCCCAAGTTAGAAGCAGAGCCTAAGGTGTAAATTATCGATAGTCCATATCTCGGAAACTATAAGAGATAATGCAATTTGGCAACCGGCAATGCAATTAGCATGCCGAATATTACTTGGAATGTGAATTGGAACGAAATCGCCAATAGGTAAGACCATTTTACAATTTGGGCCCAAGTTAGAAGCAGAGCCTAAGGTGTAAATTATCGATAGTCCATATCTCGGAAACTATAAGAGATAATTCAATTTGGCAACCGGCAATGTAATTAGCATGCCGAATATTACTTGGAATGTGAATTGGAACGAAATCGCCAATAGATAAGACCATTTTACAATTTGGGCCCAAGTTAGAAGCAGAGCCTAAGGTGTAAATTATCGATAGTCCATATCTCGGAAACTATAAGAGATAATGCAATTTGGCAACCGGCAATGTAATTAGCATGCCGAATATTACTTGGAATGTGAATTGGAACGAAATCGCCAATAGATAAGACCATTTTACAATTTGGGCCCAAGTTAGAAGCAGAGCCTAAGGTGTAAATTATCGATAGTCCATATCTCGGAAACTATAAGAGATAATGCAATTTGGCAACCGGCAATGTAATTAGCATGCCGAATATTACTTGGAATGTGAATTGGAACGAAATCGCCAATAGATAAGACCATTTTACAATTTGGGCCCAAGTTAGAAGCAGAGCCTATGGTGTAAATTATCGATAGTCCATATCTCGGAAACTATAAGAGATAATGCAATTTGGCAACCGGCAATGTAATTAGCATGCCGAATATTACTTGGAATGTGAATTGGAACGAAATCGCCAATAGATAAGACCATTTTACAATTTGGGCCCAAGTTAGAAGCAGAGCCTAAGGTGTAAATTATCGATAGTCCATATCTCGGAAACTATAAGAGTTAATGCAATTTGGCAACCGGCAATGTAATTAGCATGCCGAATATTACTTGGAATGTGAATTGGAACGAAATCGCCAATAGATAAGACCATTTTACAATTTGGGCCCAAGTTAGAAGCAGAGCCTAAGGTGTAAATTATCGATAGTCCATATCTCGGAAACTATAAGAGATAATGCAATTTGGCAACCGGCAATGTAATTAGCATGCCGAATATTACTTGGAATGTGAATTGGAACGAAATCGCCAATAGAGAAGACCATTTTACAATTTGGGCCCAAGTTAGAAGCAGAGCCTAAGGTGTAAATTATCGATAGTCCATATCTCGGAAACTATAAGAGATAATGCAATTTCGCAAACGGCAATGTAATTAGCATGCCGAATATTACTTGGAATGTGAATTGGGACGAAATCGCCAATAGAGAAGACCATTTTACAATTTGGGCCCAAGTTAGAAGCAGAGCCTAAGGTGTAAATTATCGATAGTCCATATCTCGGAAACTATAAGAGATAATGCAATTTGGCAACCGGCAATGTAATTAGCATGCCGAATATTACTTGGAATGTGAATTGGAACGAAATCGCCAATAGATAAGACCATTTTACAATTTGGGCCCAAGTTAGAAGCAGAGCCTAAGGTGTAAATTATTGATAGTCCATATCTCGGAAACTATAAGAGATAATGCAATTTCGCAACCGGCAATGAAATTAGCATGCCGAATATCACTTGGAATGTGAATTGGGACGAAATCGCCAATAGATAAGACCATTTTACAATTTGGGCCCAAGTTAGAAGCAGAGCCTAAGGTGTAAATTATCGATAGTCCATATCTCGGAAACTATAAGAGATAATGCAATTTGGCAACCGGCAATGTAATTAGCATGCCGAATATTACTTGGAATGTGAATTGGAACGAAATCGCCAATAGATAAGACCATTTTACAATTTGGGCCCAAGTTAGAAGCAGAGCCTAAGGTGTAAATTATCGATAGTCCATATCTCGGAAACTATAAGAGATAATGCAATTTGGCAACCGGCAATGTAATTAGCATGCCGAATATTACTTGGAATGTGAATTGGAACGAAATCGCCAATAGATAAGACCATTTTACAATTTGGGCCCAAGTTAGAAGCAGAGCCTAAGGTGTAAATTATCGATAGTCCATATCTCGGAAACTATAAGAGATAATGCAATTTGGCAACCGGCAATGTAATTAGCATGCCGAATATTACTTGGAATGTGAATTGGAACGAAATCGCCAATAGATAAGACCATTTTACAATTTGGGCCCAAGTTAGAAGCAGAGCCTAAGGTGTAAATTATCGATAGTCCATATCTCGGAAACTATAAGAGATAATGCAATTTGGCAACCGGCAATGTAATTAGCATGCCGAATATTACTTGGAATGTGAATTGGAACGAAATCGCCAATAGATAAGACCATTTTACAATTTGGGCCCAAGTTAGAAGCAGAGCCTAAGGTGTAAATTATCGATAGTCCATATCTCGGAAACTATAAGAGATAATGCAATTTGGCAACCGGCAATGTAATTAGCATGCCGAATATTACTTGGAATGTGAATTGGAACGAAATCGCCAATAGATAAGACCATTTTACAATTTGGGCCCAAGTTAGAAGCAGAGCCTAAGGTGTAAATTATCGATAGTCCATATCTCGGAAACTATAAGAGATAATGCAATTTGGCAACCGGCAATGTAATTAGCATGCCGAATATTACTTGGAATGTGAATTGGAACGAAATCGCCAATAGATAAGACCATTTTACAATTTGGGCCCAAGTTAGAAGCAGAGCCTAAGGTGTAAATTATCGATAGTCCATATCTCGGAAACTATAAGAGATAATGCAATTTGGCAACCGGCAATGTAATTAGCATGCCGAATATTACTTGGAATGTGAATTGGAACGAAATCGCCAATAGATAAGACCATTTTACAATTTGGGCCCAAGTTAGAAGCAGAGCCTAAGGTGTAAATTATCGATAGTCCATATCTCGGAAACTATAAGAGATAATGCAATTTGGCAACCGGCAATGTAATTAGCATGCCGAATATTACTTGGAATGTGAATTGGAACGAAATCGCCAATAGATAAGACCATTTTACAATTTGGGCCCAAGTTAGAAGCAGAGCCTAAGGTGTAAATTATCGATAGTCCATATCTCGGAAACTATAAGAGATAATGCAATTTGGCAACCGGCAATGTAATTAGCATGCCGAATATTACTTGGAATGTGAATTGGAACGAAATCGCCAATAGATAAGACCATTTTACAATTTGGGCCCAAGTTAGAAGCAGAGCCTAAGGTGTAAATTATCGATAGTCCATATCTCGGAAACTATAAGAGATAATGCAATTTGGCAACCGGCAATGTAATTAGCATGCCGAATATTACTTGGAATGTGAATTGGAACGAAATCGCCAATAGATAAGACCATTTTACAATTTGGGCCCAAGTTAGAAGCAGAGCCTAAGGTGTAAATTATCGATAGTCCATATCTCGGAAACTATAAGAGATAATGCAATTTGGCAACCGGCAATGTAATTAGCATGCCGAATATTACTTGGAATGTGAATTGGAACGAAATCGCCAATAGATAAGACCATTTTACAATTTGGGCCCAAGTTAGAAGCAGAGCCTAAGGTGTAAATTATCGATAGTCCATATCTCGGAAACTATAAGAGATAATGCAATTTGGCAACCGGCAATGTAATTAGCATGCCGAATATTACTTGGAATGTGAATTGGAACGAAATCGCCAATAGATAAGACCATTTTACAATTTGGGCCCAAGTTATAAGCAGAGCCTATGGTGTAAATTATCGATAGTCCATATCTCGGAAACTATAAGAGATAATGCAATTTGGCAACCGGCAATGTAATTAGCATGCCGAATATTACTTGGAATGTGAATTGGAACGAAATCGCCAATAGATAAGACCATTTTACAATTTGGGCCCAAGTTAGAAGCAGAGCCTAAGGTGTAAATTATCGATAGTCCATATCTCGGAAACTATAAGAGTTAATGCAATTTGGCAACCGGCAATGTAATTAGCATGCCGAATATTACTTGGAATGTGAATTGGAACGAAATCGCCAATAGATAAGACCATTTTACAATTTGGGCCCAAGTTAGAAGCAGAGCCTAAGGTGTAAATTATCGATAGTCCATATCTCGGAAACTATAAGAGATAATGCAATTTGGCAACCGGCAATGTAATTAGCATGCCGAATATTACTTGGAATGTGAATTGGAACGAAATCGCCAATAGATAAGACCATTTTACAATTTGGGCCCAAGTTAGAAGCAGAGCCTAAGGTGTAAATTATCGATAGTCCATATCTCGGAAACTATAAGAGATAATGCAATTTGGCAACCGGCAATGTAATTAGCATGCCGAATATTACTTGGAATGTGAATTGGAACGAAATCGCCAATAGATAAGACCATTTTACAATTTGGGCCCAAGTTATAAGCAGAGCCTATGGTGTAAATTATCGATAGTCCATATCTCGGAAACTATAAGAGATAATGCAATTTGGCAACCGGCAATGTAATTAGCATGCCGAATATTACTTGGAATGTGAATTGGAACGAAATCGCCAATAGATAAGACCATTTTACAATTTGGGCCCAAGTTAGAAGCAGAGCCTAAGGTGTAAATAATCGATAGTCCGTATCTCTGAAACTATAAGAGTTAATGCAATTTGGCAACCGGCAATGTAATTAGCATGCCGAATATTACTTGGAATGTGAATTGGAACGAAATCGCCAATAGATAAGACCATTTTACAATTTGGGCCCAAGTTAGAAGCAGAGCCTAAGGTGTAAATTATCGATAGTCCATATCTCGGAAACTATAAGAGATAATGCAATTTGGCAACCGGCAATGTAATTAGCATGCCGAATATTACTTGGAATGTGAATTGGAACGAAATCGCCAATAGATAAGACCATTTTACAATTTGGGCCCAAGTTAGAAGCAGAGCCTAAGGTGTAAATTATCGATAGTCAATATCTCGGAAACTATAAGAGATAATGCAATTTGGCAACCGGCAATGCAATTAGCATGCCGAATATTACTTGGAATGTGAATTGGAACGAAATCGCCAATAGGTAAGACCATTTTACAATTTGGGCCCAAGTTAGAAGCAGAGCCTAAGGTGTAAATTATCGATAGTCCATATCTCGGAAACTATAAGAGATAATTCAATTTGGCAACCGGCAATGTAATTAGCATGCCGAATATTACTTGGAATGTGAATTGGAACGAAATCGCCAATAGATAAGACCATTTTACAATTTGGGCCCAAGTTAGAAGCAGAGCCTAAGGTGTAAATTATCGATAGTCCATATCTCGGAAACTATAAGAGATAATGCAATTTGGCAACCGGCAATGTAATTAGCATGCCGAATATTACTTGGAATGTGAATTGGAACGAAATCGCCAATAGATAAGACCATTTTACAATTTGGGCCCAAGTTAGAAGCAGAGCCTAAGGTGTAAATTATCGATAGTCCATATCTCGTAAACTATAAGAGTTAATGCAATTTGGCAACCGGCAATGTAATTAGCATGCCGAATATTACTTGGAATGTGAATTGGAACGAAATCGCCAATAGATAAGACCATTTTACAATTTGGGCCCAAGTTAGAAGCAGAGCCTAAGGTGTAAATTATCGATAGTCCATATCTCGGAAACTATAAGAGATAATGCAATTTGGCAACCGGCAATGTAATTAGCATGCCGAATATTACTTGGAATGTGAATTGGAACGAAATCGCCAATAGATAAGACCATTTTACCATTTGGGCCCAAGTCAGAAGCAGAGCCTATGGTGTAAATTATCGATAGTCCATATCTCGGAAACTATAAGAGATAATGCAATTTGGCAACCGGCAATGCAATTAGCATGCCGAATATTACTTGGAATGTGAATTGGAACGAAATCGCCAATAGGTAAGACCATTTTACAATTTGGGCCCAAGTTAGAAGCAGAGCCTAAGGTGTAAATTATCGATAGTCCATATCTCGGAAACTATAAGAGATAATTCAATTTGGCAACCGGCAATGTAATTAGCATGCCGAATATTACTTGGAATGTGAATTGGAACGAAATCGCCAATAGATAAGACCATTTTACAATTTGGGCCCAAGTTAGAAGCAGAGCCTAAGGTGTAAATTATCGATAGTCCATATCTCGGAAACTATAAGAGATAATGCAATTTGGCAACCGGCAATGTAATTAGCATGCCGAATATTACTTGGAATGTGAATTGGAACGAAATCGCCAATAGATAAGACCATTTTACAATTTGGGCCCAAGTTAGAAGCAGAGCCTAAGGTGTAAATTATCGATAGTCCATATCTCGGAAACTATAAGAGATAATGCAATTTGGCAACCGGCAATGTAATTAGCATGCCGAATATTACTTGGAATGTGAATTGGAACGAAATCGCCAATAGATAAGGCCATTTTACAATTTGGGCCCAAGTTAGAAGCAGAGCCTATGGTGTAAATTATCGATAGTCCATATCTCCGAAACTATAAGAGATAATGCAATTTGGCAACCGGCAATGTAATTAGCATGTCGAATATTACTTGGAATGTGAATTGGAACGAAATCGCCAATAGATAAGACCATTTTACAATTTGGGCCCAAGTTAGAAGCAGAGCCTAAGGTGTAAATTATCGATAGTCCATATCTCGGAAACTATAAGAGTTAATGCAATTTGGCAACCGGCAATGTAATTAGCATGCCGAATATTACTTGGAATGTGAATTGGAACGAAATCGCCAATAGATAAGACCATTTTACAATTTGGGCCCAAGTTAGAAGCAGAGCCTAAGGTGTAAATTATCGATAGTCCATATCTCGGAAACTATAAGAGATAATGCAATTTCGCAACCGGCAATGTAATTAGCATGCCGAATATTACTTGGAGTGTGAATTGGAACGAAATCGCCAATAGATAAGACCATTTTACAATTTGGGCCCAAGTTAGAAGCAGAGCCTAAGGTGTAAATTATCGATAGTCCATATCTCGGAAACTATAAGAGATAATGCAATTTGGCAACCGGCAATGTAATTAGCATGCCGAATATTACTTGGAATGTGAATTGGAACGAAATCGCCAATAGATAAGACCATTTTACAATTTGGGCCCAAGTTAGAAGCAGAGCCTAAGGTGTAAATTATCGATAGTCCATATCTCGGAAACTATAAGAGATAATGCAATTTGGCAACCGGCAATGTAATTAGCATGCCGAATATTACTTGGAATGTGAATTAGAACGAAATCGCCAATAGATAAGACCATTTTACAATTTGGGCCCAAGTTAGAAGCAGAGCCTAAGGTGTAAATTATCGATAGTCCATATCTCGGAAACTATAAGAGATAATGCAATTTGGCAACCGGCAATGTAATTAGCATGCCGATTATCACTTGGAATGTGAATTGGGACGAAATCGCCAATAGATAAGACCATTTTACAATTTGGGCCCAAGTTAGAAGCAGAGCCTAAGGTGTAAATTATCGATAGTCCATATCTCGGAAACTATAAGAGATAATGCAATTTGGCAACCGGCAATGTAATTAGCATGCCGAATATTACTTGGAATGTGAATTGGAACGAAATCGCCAATAGATAAGACCATTTTACAATTTGGGCCCAAGTTAGAAGCAGAGCCTAAAGTGTAAATTATCGATAGTCCATATCTCGGAAACTATAAGAGATAATGCAATTTGGCAACCGGCAATGTAATTAGCATGCCGAATATTACTTGGAATGTGAATTGGAACGAAATCGCCAATAGATAAGACCATTTTACAATTTGGGCCCAAGTTAGAAGCAGAGCCTAAGGTGTAAATTATCGATAGTCCATATCTCGGAAACTATAAGAGATAATGCAATTTGGCAACCGGCAATGTAATTAGCATGCCGAATATTACTTGGAATGTGAATTGGAACGAAATCGCCAATAGATAAGACCATTTTACAATTTGGGCCCAAGTTATAAGCAGAGCCTATGGTGTAAATTATCGATAGTCCATATCTCGGAAACTATAAGAGATAATGCAATTTGGCAACCGGCAATGTAATTAGCATGCCGAATATTACTTGGATTGTGAATTGGAACGAAATCGCCAATAGATAAGACCATTTTACAATTTGGGCCCTAGTTAGAAGCAGAGCCTAAGGTGTAAATTATCGATAGTCCATATCTCGGAAACTATAAGAGTTAATGCAATTTGGCAACCGGCAATGTAATTAGCATGCCGTATATTACTTGGAATGTGAATTGGAACGAAATCGCCAATAGATAAGACCATTTTACAATTTGGGCCCAAGTTATAAGCAGAGCCTATGGTGTAAATTATCGATAGTCCATATCTCGGAAACTATAAGAGATAATGCAATTTGGCAACCGGCAATGTAATTAGCATGCCGAATATTACTTGGAATGTGAATTGGAACGAAATCGCCAATAGATAAGACCATTTTACAATTTGGGCCCAAGTTAGAAGCAGAGCCTAAGGTGTAAATAATCGATAGTCCATATCTCGGAAACTATAAGAGTTAATGCAATTTGGCAACCGGCAATGTAATTAGCATGCCGAATATTACTTGGAATGTGAATTGGAACGAAATCGCCAATACATAAGACCATTTTACAATTTGGGCCCAAGTTAGAAGCAGAGCCTAAGGTGTAAATTATCGATAGTGCATATCTCGGAAACTATAAGAGATAATGCAATTTGGCAACCGGCAATGTAATTAGCATGCCGAATATTACTTGGAATGTGAATTGGAACGAAATCGCCAATAGATAAGACCATTTTACAATTTGGGCCCAAGTTAGAAGCAGAGCCTAAGGTGTAAATTATCGATAGTCCATATCTCGAAAACTATAAGAGATAATACAATTTGGCAACCGGCAATGTAATTAGCATGCCGAATATTACTTGGAATGTGAATTGGAACGAAATCGCCAATAGATAAGACCATTTTACAATTTGGGCCCAAGTTAGAAGCAGAGCCTATGGTGTAAATTATCGATAGTCCATATCTCGGAAACTATAAGAGATAATGCAATTTGGCAACCGGCAATGTAATTAGCATGCCGAATATTACTTGGAATGTGAATTGGAACGATATCGCCAATAGATAAGACCATTTTACAATTTGGGCCCAAGTTAGAAGCAGAGCCTAAGGTGTAAATTTTCGATAGTCCATATCTCGGAAACTATAAGAGTTAATGCAATTTGGCAACCGGCAATGTAATTAGCATGCCGAATATTACTTGGAATGTGAATTGGAACGAAATCGCCAATAGATAAGACCATTTTACAATTTGGGCCCAAGTTAGAAGCAGAGCCTAAGGTGTAAATTATCGATAGTCCATATCTCGGAAACTATAAGAGATAATGCAATTTGGCAACCGGCAATGTAATTAGCATGCCGAATATTACTTGGAATGTGAATTGGAACGAAATCGCCAATAGATAAGACCATTTTACAATTTGGGCCCAAGTTAGAAGCAGAGCCTAAGGTGTAAATTATCGATAGTCCATATCTCTGAAACTATAAGAGATAATGCAATTTCGCAAACGGCAATGTAATTAGCATGCCGAATATTACTTGGAATGTGAATTGGAACGAAATCGCCAATAGATAAGACCATTTTACAATTTGGGCCCAAGTTAGAAGCAGAGCCTAAGGTGTAAATTATCGATAGTCCATATCTCGGAAACTATAAGAGATAATGCAATTTCGCAACCGGCAATGTAATTAGCATGCCGAATATTACTTGGAGTGTGAATTGGAACGAAATCGCCAATAGATAAGACCATTTTACAATTTGGGCCCAAGTTAGAAGCAGAGCCTATGGTGTAAATTATCGATAGTCCATATCTCGGAAACTATAAGAGATAATGCAATTTGGCAACCGGCAATGTAATTAGCATGCCGAATATTACTTGGATTGTGAATTGGAACGAAATCGCCAATAGATAAGACCATTTTACAATTTGGGCCCTAGTTAGAAGCAGAGCCTAAGGTGTAAATTATCGATAGTCCATATCTCGGAAACTATAAGAGTTAATGCAATTTGGCAACCGGCAATGTAATTAGCATGCCGTATATTACTTGGAATGTGAATTGGAACGAAATCGCCAATAGATAAGACCATTTTACAATTTGGGCCCAAGTTATAAGCAGAGCCTATGGTGTAAATTATCGATAGTCCATATCTCGGAAACTATAAGAGATAATGCAATTTGGCAACCGGCAATGTAATTAGCATGCCGAATATTACTTGGAATGTGAATTGGAACGAAATCGCCAATAGATAAGACCATTTTACAATTTGGGCCCAAGTTAGAAGCAGAGCCTAAGGTGTAAATAATCGATAGTCCATATCTCGGAAACTATAAGAGTTAATGCAATTTGGCAACCGGCAATGTAATTAGCATGCCGAATATTACTTGGAATGTGAATTGGAACGAAATCGCCAATACATAAGACCATTTTACAATTTGGGCCCAAGTTAGAAGCAGAGCCTAAGGTGTAAATTATCGATAGTGCATATCTCGGAAACTATAAGAGATAATGCAATTTGGCAACCGGCAATGTAATTAGCATGCCGAATATTACTTGGAATGTGAATTGGAACGAAATCGCCAATAGATAAGACCATTTTACAATTTGGGCCCAAGTTAGAAGCAGAGCCTAAGGTGTAAATTATCGATAGTCCATATCTCGAAAACTATAAGAGATAATACAATTTGGCAACCGGCAATGTAATTAGCATGCCGAATATTACTTGGAATGTGAATTGGAACGAAATCGCCAATAGATAAGACCATTTTACAATTTGGGCCCAAGTTAGAAGCAGAGCCTATGGTGTAAATTATCGATAGTCCATATCTCGGAAACTATAAGAGATAATGCAATTTGGCAACCGGCAATGTAATTAGCATGCCGAATATTACTTGGAATGTGAATTGGAACGATATCGCCAATAGATAAGACCATTTTACAATTTGGGCCCAAGTTAGAAGCAGAGCCTAAGGTGTAAATTTTCGATAGTCCATATCTCGGAAACTATAAGAGTTAATGCAATTTGGCAACCGGCAATGTAATTAGCATGCCGAATATTACTTGGAATGTGAATTGGAACGAAATCGCCAATAGATAAGACCATTTTACAATTTGGGCCCAAGTTAGAAGCAGAGCCTAAGGTGTAAATTATCGATAGTCCATATCTCGGAAACTATAAGAGATAATGCAATTTGGCAACCGGCAATGTAATTAGCATGCCGAATATTACTTGGAATGTGAATTGGAACGAAATCGCCAATAGATAAGACCATTTTACAATTTGGGCCCAAGTTAGAAGCAGAGCCTAAGGTGTAAATTATCGATAGTCCATATCTCTGAAACTATAAGAGATAATGCAATTTCGCAAACGGCAATGTAATTAGCATGCCGAATATTACTTGGAATGTGAATTGGAACGAAATCGCCAATAGATAAGACCATTTTACAATTTGGGCCCAAGTTAGAAGCAGAGCCTAAGGTGTAAATTATCGATAGTCCATATCTCGGAAACTATAAGAGATAATGCAATTTCGCAACCGGCAATGTAATTAGCATGCCGAATATTACTTGGAGTGTGAATTGGAACGAAATCGCCAATAGATAAGACCATTTTACAATTTGGGCCCAAGTTAGAAGCAGAGCCTAAGGTGTAAATAATCGATAGTCCATATCTCGGAAACTATAAGAGATAATGCAATTTGGCAACCGGCAATGTAATTAGCATGCCGAATATTACTTGGAATGTGAATTGGAACGAAATCGCCAATAGATAAGACCATTTTACAATTTGGGCCCAAGTTAGAAGCAGAGCCTAAGGTGTAAATTATCGATAGTCCATATCTTGGAAACTATAAGAGATAATGCAATTTGGCAACCGGCAATGTAATTAGCATGCCGAATATTACTTGGAATGTGAATTAGAACGAAATCGCCAATAGATAAGACCATTTTACAATTTGGGCCCAAGTTAGAAGCAGAGCCTAAGGTGTAAATTATCGATAGTCCATATCTCGGAAACTATAAGAGATAATGCAATTTGGCAACCGGCAATGTAATTAGCATGCCGAATATTACTTGGAATGTGAATTGGAACGACATCGCCAATAGATAAGACCATTTTACAATTTGGGCCCAAGTTAGAAGCAGAGCCTAAGGTGTAAATTATCGATAGTCCATATCTCGGAAACTATAAGAGATAATGCAATTTGGCAACCGGCAATGTAATTAGCGTGCCGAATATTACTTGGAATGTGAATTGGAACGAAATCGCCAATAGATAAGACCATTTTACAATTTGGGCCCAAGTTAGAAGCAGAGCCTAAGGTGTAAATTATTGATAGTCCATATCTCGGAAACTATAAGAGATAATGCAATTTCGCAACCGGCAATGTAATTAGCATGCCGAATATCACTTGGAATGTGAATTGGGACGAAATTGCCAATAGATAAGACCATTTTACAATTTGGGCCCAAGTTAGAAGCAGAGCCTAAGGTGTAAATTATCGATAGTCCATATCTCGGAAACTATAAGAGATAATGCAATTTGGCAACCGGCAATGTAATTAGCATGCCGAATATTACTTGGAATGTGAATTGGAACGAAATCGCCAATAGATAAGACCATTTTACAATTTGGGCCCAAGTTAGAAGCAGAGCCTAAGGTGTAAATTATCGATAGTCCATATCTCGGAAACTATAAGAGATAATGCAATTTGGCAACCGGCAATGTAATTAGCATGCCGAATATTACTTGGAATGTGAATTGGAACGAAATCGCCAATAGGTAAGACCATTTTACAATTTGGGCCCAAGTTAGAAGCAGAGCCTAAGGTGTAAATTATCGATAGTCCATATCTCGGAAACTATAAGAGATAATGCAATTTGGCAACCGGCAATGTAATTAGCATGCCGAATATTACTTGGAATATGAATTGGAACGAAATCGCCAATAGATAAGACCATTTTACAATTTGGGCCCAAGTTAGAAGCAGAGCCTAAGGTGTAAATTATCGATAGTCCATATCTCGGAAACTATAAGAGATAATGCAATTTGGCAACCGGCAATGTAATTAGCATGCCGAATATTACTTGGAATGTGAATTGGAACGAAATCGCCAATAGATAAGACCATTTTACAATTTGGGCCCAAGTTAGAAGCAGAGCCTAAGGTGTAAATTATCGATAGTCCATATCTCTGAAACTATAAGAGATAATGCAATTTCGCAAACGGCAATGTAATTAGCATGCTGAATATTACTTGGAATGTGAATTGGAACGAAATCGCCAATAGATAAGACCATTTTACAATTTGGGCCCAAGTTAGAAGCAGAGCCTAAGGTGTAAATTATCGATAGTCCATATCTCGGAAACTATAAGAGATAATGCAATTTCGCAACCGGCAATGTAATTAGCATGCCGAATATTACTTGGAGTGTGAATTGGAACGAAATCGCCAATAGATAAGACCATTTTACAATTTGGGCCCAAGTTAGAAGCAGAGCCTAAGGTGTAAATTATCGATAGTCCATATCTCCGAAACTATAGGAGATAATGCAATTTGGCAACCGGCAATGTAATTAGCATGCCGAATATTACTTGGAATGTGAATTGGAACGAAATCGCCAATAGATAAGACCATTTTACAATTTGGGCCCAAGTTAGAAGCAGAGCCTAAGGTGTAAATTATCGATAGTCCATATCTCGGAAACTATAAGAGATAATGCAATTTGGCAACCGGCAATGTAATTAGCATGCCGAATATTACTTGGATTGTGAATTGGAACGAAATCGCCAATAGATAAGACCATTTTACAATTTGGGCCCTAGTTAGAAGCAGAGCCTAAGGTGTAAATTATCGATAGTCCATATCTCGGAAACTATAAGAGTTAATGCAATTTGGCAACCGGCAATGTAATTAGCATGCCGTATATTACTTGGAATGTGAATTGGAACGAAATCGCCAATAGATAAGACCATTTTACAATTTGGGCCCAAGTTATAAGCAGAGCCTATGGTGTAAATTATCGATAGTCCATATCTCGGAAACTATAAGAGATAATGCAATTTGGCAACCGGCAATGTAATTAGCATGCCGAATATTACTTGGAATGTGAATTGGAACGAAATCGCCAATAGATAAGACCATTTTACAATTTGGGCCCAAGTTAGAAGCAGAGCCTAAGGTGTAAATAATCGATAGTCCATATCTCGGAAACTATAAGAGTTAATGCAATTTGGCAACCGGCAATGTAATTAGCATGCCGAATATTACTTGGAATGTGAATTGGAACGAAATCGCCAATACATAAGACCATTTTACAATTTGGGCCCAAGTTAGAAGCAGAGCCTAAGGTGTAAATTATCGATAGTGCATATCTCGGAAACTATAAGAGATAATGCAATTTGGCAACCGGCAATGTAATTAGCATGCCGAATATTACTTGGAATGTGAATTGGAACGAAATCGCCAATAGATAAGACCATTTTACAATTTGGGCCCAAGTTAGAAGCAGAGCCTATGGTGTAAATTATCGATAGTCCATATCTCGGAAACTATAAGAGATAATGCAATTTGGCAACCGGCAATGTAATTAGCATGCCGAATATTACTTGGAATGTGAATTGGAACGATATCGCCAATAGATAAGACCATTTTACAATTTGGGCCCAAGTTAGAAGCAGAGCCTAAGGTGTAAATTTTCGATAGTCCATATCTCGGAAACTATAAGAGTTAATGCAATTTGGCAACCGGCAATGTAATTAGCATGCCGAATATTACTTGGAATGTGAATTGGAACGAAATCGCCAATAGATAAGACCATTTTACAATTTGGGCCCAAGTTAGAAGCAGAGCCTAAGGTGTAAATTATCGATAGTCCATATCTCGGAAACTATAAGAGATAATGCAATTTGGCAACCGGCAATGTAATTAGCATGCCGAATATTACTTGGAATGTGAATTGGAACGAAATCGCCAATAGATAAGACCATTTTACAATTTGGGCCCAAGTTAGAAGCAGAGCCTAAGGTGTAAATTATCGATAGTCCATATCTCTGAAACTATAAGAGATAATGCAATTTCGCAAACGGCAATGTAATTAGCATGCCGAATATTACTTGGAATGTGAATTGGAACGAAATCGCCAATAGATAAGACCATTTTACAATTTGGGCCCAAGTTAGAAGCAGAGCCTAAGGTGTAAATTATCGATAGTCCATATCTCGGAAACTATAAGAGATAATGCAATTTCGCAACCGGCAATGTAATTAGCATGCCGAATATTACTTGGAGTGTGAATTGGAACGAAATCGCCAATAGATAAGACCATTTTACAATTTGGGCCCAAGTTAGAAGCAGAGCCTAAGGTGTAAATAATCGATAGTCCATATCTCGGAAACTATAAGAGATAATGCAATTTGGCAACCGGCAATGTAATTAGCATGCCGAATATTACTTGGAATGTGAATTGGAACGAAATCGCCAATAGATAAGACCATTTTACAATTTGGGCCCAAGTTAGAAGCAGAGCCTAAGGTGTAAATTATCGATAGTCCATATCTTGGAAACTATAAGAGATAATGCAATTTGGCAACCGGCAATGTAATTAGCATGCCGAATATTACTTGGAATGTGAATTAGAACGAAATCGCCAATAGATAAGACCATTTTACAATTTGGGCCCAAGTTAGAAGCAGAGCCTAAGGTGTAAATTATCGATAGTCCATATCTCGGAAACTATAAGAGATAATGCAATTTGGCAACCGGCAATGTAATTAGCATGCCGAATATTACTTGGAATGTGAATTGGAACGACATCGCCAATAGATAAGACCATTTTACAATTTGGGCCCAAGTTAGAAGCAGAGCCTAAGGTGTAAATTATCGATAGTCCATATCTCGGAAACTATAAGAGATAATGCAATTTGGCAACCGGCAATGTAATTAGCGTGCCGAATATTACTTGGAATGTGAATTGGAACGAAATCGCCAATAGATAAGACCATTTTACAATTTGGGCCCAAGTTAGAAGCAGAGCCTAAGGTGTAAATTATTGATAGTCCATATCTCGGAAACTATAAGAGATAATGCAATTTCGCAACCCGCAATGTAATTAGCATGCCGAATATCACTTGGAATGTGAATTGGGACGAAATTGCCAATAGATAAGACCATTTTACAATTTGGGCCCAAGTTAGAAGCAGAGCCTAAGGTGTAAATTATCGATAGTCCATATCTCGGAAACTATAAGAGATAATGCAATTTGGCAACCGGCAATGTAATTAGCATGCCGAATATTACTTGGAATGTGAATTGGAACGAAATCGCCAATAGATAAGACCATTTTACAATTTGGGCCCAAGTTAGAAGCAGAGCCTAAGGTGTAAATTATCGATAGTCCATATCTCGGAAACTATAAGAGATAATGCAATTTGGCAACCGGCAATGTAATTAGCATGCCGAATATTACTTGGAATGTGAATTGGAACGAAATCGCCAATAGGTAAGACCATTTTACAATTTGGGCCCAAGTTAGAAGCAGAGCCTAAGGTGTAAATTATCGATAGTCCATATCTCGGAAACTATAAGAGATAATGCAATTTGGCAACCGGCAATGTAATTAGCATGCCGAATATTACTTGGAATATGAATTGGAACGAAATCGCCAATAGATAAGACCATTTTACAATTTGGGCCCAAGTTAGAAGCAGAGCCTAAGGTGTAAATTATCGATAGTCCATATCTCGGAAACTATAAGAGATAATGCAATTTGGCAACCGGCAATGTATTTAGCATGCCGAATATTACTTGGAATGTGAATTGGAACGAAATCGCCAATAGATAAGACCATTTTACAATTTGGGCCCAAGTTAGAAGCAGAGCCTAAGGTGTAAATTATCGATAGTCCATATCTCTGAAACTATAAGAGATAATGCAATTTCGCAAACGGCAATGTAATTAGCATGCTGAATATTACTTGGAATGTGAATTGGAACGAAATCGCCAATAGATAAGACCATTTTACAATTTGGGCCCAAGTTAGAAGCAGAGCCTAAGGTGTAAATTATCGATAGTCCATATCTCGGAAACTATAAGAGATAATGCAATTTCGCAACCGGCAATGTAATTAGCATGCCGAATATTACTTGGAGTGTGAATTGGAACGAAATCGCCAATAGATAAGACCATTTTACAATTTGGGCCCAAGTTAGAAGCAGAGCCTAAGGTGTAAATTATCGATAGTCCATATCTCCGAAACTATAGGAGATAATGCAATTTGGCAACCGGCAATGTAATTAGCATGCCGAATATTACTTGGAATGTGAATTGGAACGAAATCGCCAATAGATAAGACCATTTTACAATTTGGGCCCAAGTTAGAAGCAGAGCCTAAGGTGTAAATTATCGATAGTCCATATCTTGGAAACTATAAGAGATAATGCAATTTGGCAACCGGCAATGTAATTAGCATGCCGAATATTACTTGGAATGTGAATTAGAACGAAATCGCCAATAGATAAGACCATTTTACAATTTGGGCCCAAGTTAGAAGCAGAGCCTAAGGTGTAAATTATCGATAGTCCATATCTCGGAAACTATAAGAGATAATGCAATTTGGCAACCGGAAATGTAATTAGCATGCCGAATATTACTTGGAATGTGAATTGGAACGACATCGCCAATAGATAAGACCATTTTACAATTTGGGCCCAAGTTAGAAGCAGAGCCTAAGGTGTAAATTATCGATAGTCCATATCTCGGAAACTATAAGAGATAATGCAATTTGGCAACCGGCAATGTAATTAGCGTGCCGAATATTACTTGGAATGTGAATTGGAACGAAATCGCCAATAGATAAGACCATTTTACAATTTGGGCCCAAGTTAGAAGCAGAGCCTAAGGTGTAAATTATTGATAGTCCATATCTCGGAAACTATAAGAGATAATGCAATTTCGCAACCGGCAATGTAATTAGCATGCCGAATATCACTTGGAATGTGAATTGGGACGAAATTGCCAATAGATAAGACCATTTTACAATTTGGGCCCAAGTTAGAAGCAGAGCCTAAGGTGTAAATTATCGATAGTCCATATCTCGGAAACTATAAGAGATAATGCAATTTGGCAACCGGCAATGTAATTAGCATGCCGAATATTACTTGGAATGTGAATTGGAACGAAATCGCCAATAGGTAAGACCATTTTACAATTTGGGCCCAAGTTAGAAGCAGAGCCTAAGGTGTAAATTATCGATAGTCCATATCTCGGAAACTATAAGAGATAATTCAATTTGGCAACCGGCAATGTAATTAGCATGCCGAATATTACTTGGAATGTGAATTGGAACGAAATCGCCAATAGATAAGACCATTTTACAATTTGGGCCCAAGTTAGAAGCAGAGCCTAAGGTGTAAATTATCGATAGTCCATATCTCGGAAACTATAAGAGATAATGCAATTTGGCAACCGGCAATGTAATTAGCATGCCGAATATTACTTGGAATGTGAATTGGAACGAAATCGCCAATAGATAAGACCATTTTACAATTTGGGCCCAAGTTAGAAGCAGAGCCTAAGGTGTAAATTATCGATAGTCCATATCTCGGAAACTATAAGAGATAATGCAATTTGGCAACCGGCAATGTAATTAGCATGCCGAATATTACTTGGAATGTGAATTGGAACGAAATCGCCAATAGATAAGACCATTTTACAATTTGGGCCCAAGTTAGAAGCAGAGCCTAAGGTGTAAATTATCGATAGTCCATATCTCGGAAACTATAAGAGATAATGCAATTTGGCAACCGGCAATGTAATTAGCATGCCGAATATTACTTGGAATGTGAATTGGAACGAAATCGCCAATAGATAAGACGATTTTACAATTTGGGCCCAAGTTAGAAGCAGAGCCTAAGGTGTAAATTATCGATAGTCCATATCTCGGAAACTATAAAAGATAATGCAATTTGGCAACCGGCAATGTAATTAGCATGCCGAATATTACTTGGAATGTGAATTGGAACGAAATCGCCAATAGATAAGACCATTTTACAATTTGGGCCCAAGTTAGAAGCAGAGCCTAAGGTGTAAATTATTGATAGTCCATATCTCGGAAACTATAAGAGATAATGCAATTTCGCAACCGGCAATGTAATTAGCATGCCGAATATCACTTGGAATGTGAATTGGGACGAAATCGCCAATAGATAAGACCATTTTACAATTTGGGCCCAAGTTAGAAGCAGAGCCTAAGGTGTAAATTATCGATAGTCCATATCTCAGAAACTATAAGAGATAATGCAATTTGGCAACCGGCAATGTAATTAGCATGCCGAATATTACTTGGAATGTGAATTGGAACGAAATCGCCAATAGATAAGACCATTTTACAATTTGGGCCCAAGTTAGAAGCAGAGCCTAAGGTGTAAATTATCGATAGTCCATATCTCGGAAACTATAAGAGATAATGCAATTTGGCAACCGGCAATGTAATTAGCATGTCGAATATTACTTGGAATGTGAATTGGAACGAAATCGCCAATAGGTAAGACCATTTTACAATTTGGGCCCAAGTTAGAAGCAGAGCCTAAGGTGTAAATAATCGATAGTCCATATCTCGGAAACTATAAGAGATAATTCAATTTGGCAACCGGCAATGTAATTAGCATGCCGAATATTACTTGGAATGTGAATTGGAACGAAATCGCCAATAGATAAGACCATTTTACAATTTGGGCCCAAGTTAGAAGCAGAGCCTAAGGTGTTAATTATCGATAGTCCATATCTCGGAAACTATAAGAGATAATGCAATTTGGCAACCGGCATTGTAATTAGCATGCCGAATATTACTTGGAATGTGAATTGGAACGAAATCGCCAATAGATAAGACCATTTTACAATTTGGGCCCAAGTTAGAAGCAGAGCCTAAGGTGTAAATTATCGATAGTCCATATCTCGGAAACTATAAGAGATAATGCAATTTGGCAACCGGCAATGTAATTAGCATGCCGAATATTACTTGGAATGTGAATTGGAACGAAATCGCCAATAGATAAGACCATTTTACAATTTGGGCCCAAGTTAGAAGCTGAGCCTAAGGTGTAAATTATCGATAGTCCATATCTCGGAAACTATAAGAGATAATGCAATTTGGCAACCGGCAATGTAATTAGCATGCCGAATATTACTTGGAATGTGAATTGGAACGAAATCGCCAATAGATAAGACCATTTTACAATTTGGGCCCAAGTTAGAAGCAGAGCCTAAGGTGTAAATTATCGATAGTCCATATCTCGGAAACTATAAGAGATAATGCAATTTGGCAACCGGCAATGTAATTAGCATGCCGAATATTACTTGGAATGTGAATTGGAACGAAATCGCCAATAGATAAGACCATTTTACAATTTGGGCCCAAGTTAGAAGCAGAGCCTAAGGTGTAAATTATCGATAGTCCATATCTCGGAAACTATAAGAGATAATGCAATTTGGCAACCGGCAATGTAATTAGCATGCCGAATATTACTTGGAATGTGAATTGGAACGAAATCGCCAATAGGTAAGACCATTTTACAATTTGGGCCCAAGTTAGAAGCAGAGCCTAAGGTGTAAATTATCGATAGTCCATATCTCGGAAACTATAAGAGATAATTCAATTTGGCAACCGGCAATGTAATTAGCATGCCGAATATTACTTGGAATGTGAATTGGAACGAAATCGCCAATAGAAAAGACCATTTTACAATTTGGGCCCAAGTTAGAAGCAGAGCCTAAGGTGTAAATTATCGATAGTCCATATCTCGGAAACTATAAGAGATAATGCAATTTGGCAACCGGCAATGTAATTAGCATGCCGAATATTACTTGGAATGTGAATTGGAACGAAATCGCCAATAGAAAAGACCATTTTACAATTTGGGCCCAAGTTAGAAGCAGAGCCTAAGGTGTAAATTATCGATAGTCCATATCTCGGAAACTATAAGAGATAATGCAATTTGGCAACCGGCAATGTAATTAGCATGCCGAATATTACTTGGAATGTGAATTGGAACGAAATCGCCAATAGATAAGACCATTTTACAATTTGGGCCCAAGTTAGAAGCAGAGCCTAAGGTGTAAATTATCGATTGTCCATATCTCGGAAACTATAAGAGATAATGCAATTTGGCAACCGGTAATGTAATTAGCATGCCGAATATTACTTGGAATGTGAATTGGAACGAAATCGCCAATAGATAAGACCATTTTACAATTTGGGCCCAAGTTAGAAGCAGAGCCTAAGGTGTAAATTATCGATAGTCCATATCTCGGAAACTATAAGAGATAATGCAATTTGGCAACCGGAAATGTAATTAGCATGCCGAATATTACTTGGAATGTGAATTGGAACGACATCGCCAATAGATAAGACCATTTTACAATTTGGGCCCAAGTTAGAAGCAGAGCCTAAGGTGTAAATTATCGATAGTCCATATCTCGGAAACTATAAGAGATAATGCAATTTGGCAACCGGCAATGTAATTAGCGTGCCGAATATTACTTGGAATGTGAATTGGAACGAAATCGCCAATAGATAAGACCATTTTACAATTTGGGCCCAAGTTAGAAGCAGAGCCTAAGGTGTAAATTATTGATAGTCCATATCTCGGAAACTATAAGAGATAATGCAATTTCGCAACCGGCAATGTAATTAGCATGCCGAATATCACTTGGAATGTGAATTGGGACGAAATTGCCAATAGATAAGACCATTTTACAATTTGGGCCCAAGTTAGAAGCAGAGCCTAAGGTGTAAATTATCGATAGTCCATATCTCGGAAACTATAAGAGATAATGCAATTTGGCAACCGGCAATGTAATTAGCATGCCGAATATTACTTGGAATGTGATTTGGAACGAAATCGCCAATAGGTAAGACCATTTTACAATTTGGGCCCAAGTTAGAAGCAGAGCCTAAGGTGTAAATTATCGATAGTCCATATCTCGGAAACTATAAGAGATAATTCAATTTGGCAACCGGCAATGTAATTAGCATGCCGAATATTACTTGGAATGTGAATTGGAACGAAATCGCCAATAGATAAGACCATTTTACAATTTGGGCCCAAGTTAGAAGCAGAGCCTAAGGTGTAAATTATCGATAGTCCATATCTCGGAAACTATAAGAGATAATGCAATTTGGCAACCGGCAATGTAATTAGCATGCCGAATATTACTTGGAATGTGAATTGGAACGAAATCGCCAATAGATAAGACCATTTTACAATTTGGGCCCAAGTTAGAAGCAGAGCCTAAGGTGTAAATTATCGATAGTCCATATCTCGGAAACTATAAGAGATAATGCAATTTGGCAACCGGCAATGTAATTAGCATGCCGAATATTACTTGGAATGTGAATTGGAACGAAATCGCCAATAGATAAGACCATTTTACAATTTGGGCCCAAGTTAGAAGCAGAGCCTAAGGTGTAAATTATCGATAGTCCATATCTCGGAAACTATAAGAGATAATGCAATTTGGCAACCGGCAATGTAATTAGCATGCCGAATATTACTTGGAATGTGAATTGGAACGAAATCGCCAATAGATAAGACGATTTTACAATTTGGGCCCAAGTTAGAAGCAGAGCCTAAGGTGTAAATTATCGATAGTCCATATCTCGGAAACTATAAAAGATAATGCAATTTGGCAACCGGCAATGTAATTAGCATGCCGAATATTACTTGGAATGTGAATTGGAACGAAATCGCCAATAGATAAGACCATTTTACAATTTGGGCCCAAGTTAGAAGCAGAGCCTAAGGTGTAAATTATTGATAGTCCATATCTCGGAAACTATAAGAGATAATGCAATTTCGCAACCGGCAATGTAATTAGCATGCCGAATATCACTTGGAATGTGAATTGGGACGAAATCGCCAATAGATAAGACCATTTTACAATTTGGGCCCAAGTTAGAAGCAGAGCCTAAGGTGTAAATTATCGATAGTCCATATCTCAGAAACTATAAGAGATAATGCAATTTGGCAACCGGCAATGTAATTAGCATGCCGAATATTACTTGGAATGTGAATTGGAACGAAATCGCCAATAGATAAGACCATTTTACAATTTGGGCCCAAGTTAGAAGCAGAGCCTAAGGTGTAAATTATCGATAGTCCATATCTCGGAAACTATAAGAGATAATGCAATTTGGCAACCGGCAATGTAATTAGCATGTCGAATATTACTTGGAATGTGAATTGGAACGAAATCGCCAATAGGTAAGACCATTTTACAATTTGGGCCCAAGTTAGAAGCAGAGCCTAAGGTGTAAATAATCGATAGTCCATATCTCGGAAACTATAAGAGATAATTCAATTTGGCAACCGGCAATGTAATTAGCATGCCGAATATTACTTGGAATGTGAATTGGAACGAAATCGCCAATAGATAAGACCATTTTACAATTTGGGCCCAAGTTAGAAGCAGAGCCTAAGGTGTTAATTATCGATAGTCCATATCTCGGAAACTATAAGAGATAATGCAATTTGGCAACCGGCATTGTAATTAGCATGCCGAATATTACTTGGAATGTGAATTGGAACGAAATCGCCAATAGATAAGACCATTTTACAATTTGGGCCCAAGTTAGAAGCAGAGCCTAAGGTGTAAATTATCGATAGTCCATATCTCGGAAACTATAAGAGATAATGCAATTTGGCAACCGGCAATGTAATTAGCATGCCGAATATTACTTGGAATGTGAATTGGAACGAAATCGCCAATAGATAAGACCATTTTACAATTTGGGCCCAAGTTAGAAGCTGAGCCTAAGGTGTAAATTATCGATAGTCCATATCTCGGAAACTATAAGAGATAATGCAATTTGGCAACCGGCAATGTAATTAGCATGCCGAATATTACTTGGAATGTGAATTGGAACGAAATCGCCAATAGATAAGACCATTTTACAATTTGGGCCCAAGTTAGAAGCAGAGCCTAAGGTGTAAATTATCGATAGTCCATATCTCGGAAACTATAAGAGATAATGCAATTTGGCAACCGGCAATGTAATTAGCATGCCGAATATTACTTGGAATGTGAATTGGAACGAAATCGCCAATAGATAAGACCATTTTACAATTTGGGCCCAAGTTAGAAGCAGAGCCTAAGGTGTAAATTATCGATAGTCCATATCTCGGAAACTATAAGAGATAATGCAATTTGGCAACCGGCAATGTAATTAGCATGCCGAATATTACTTGGAATGTGAATTGGAACGAAATCGCCAATAGGTAAGACCATTTTACAATTTGGGCCCAAGTTAGAAGCAGAGCCTAAGGTGTAAATTATCGATAGTCCATATCTCGGAAACTATAAGAGATAATTCAATTTGGCAACCGGCAATGTAATTAGCATGCCGAATATTACTTGGAATGTGAATTGGAACGAAATCGCCAATAGAAAAGACCATTTTACAATTTGGGCCCAAGTTAGAAGCAGAGCCTAAGGTGTAAATTATCGATAGTCCATATCTCGGAAACTATAAGAGATAATGCAATTTGGCAACCGGCAATGTAATTAGCATGCCGAATATTACTTGGAATGTGAATTGGAACGAAATCGCCAATAGAAAAGACCATTTTACAATTTGGGCCCAAGTTAGAAGCAGAGCCTAAGGTGTAAATTATCGATAGTCCATATCTCGGAAACTATAAGAGATAATGCAATTTGGCAACCGGCAATGTAATTAGCATGCCGAATATTACTTGGAATGTGAATTGGAACGAAATCGCCAATAGATAAGACCATTTTACAATTTGGGCCCAAGTTAGAAGCAGAGCCTAAGGTGTAAATTATCGATTGTCCATATCTCGGAAACTATAAGAGATAATGCAATTTGGCAACCGGTAATGTAATTAGCATGCCGAATATTACTTGGAATGTGAATTGGAACGAAATCGCCAATAGATAAGACCATTTTACAATTTGGGCCCAAGTTAGAAGCAGAGCCTAAGGTGTAAATTATCGATAGTCCATATCTCGGAAACTATAAGAGATAATTCAATTTGGCAACCGGCAATGTAATTAGCATGCCGAATATTACTTGGAATGTGAATTGGAACGAAATCGCCAATAGATAAGACCATTTTACAATTTGGGCCCAAGTTAGAAGCAGAGCCTAAGGTGTAAATTATCGATAGTCCATATCTCGGAAACTATAAGAGATAATGCAATTTGGCAACCGGCAATGTAATTAGCATGCCGAATATTACTTGGAATGTGAATTGGAACGAAATCGCCAATAGATAAGACCATTTTACAATTTGGGCCCAAGTTAGAAGCAGAGCCTAAGGTGTAAATTATCGATAGTCCATATCTCGGAAACTATAAGAGATAATGCAATTTGGCAACCGGCAATGTAATTAGCATGCCGAATATTACTTGGAATGTGAATTGGAACGAAATCGCCAATAGATAAGACCATTTTACAATTTGGGCCCAAGTTAGAAGCAGAGCCTAAGGTGTAAATTATTGATAGTCCATATCTCGGAAACTATAAGAGATAATGCAATTTCGCAACCGGCAATGTAATTAGCATGCCGAATATTACTTGGAATGTGAATTGGAACGAAATCGCCAATAGATAAGACCATTTTACAATTTGGGCCCAAGTTAGAAGCAGAGCCTAAGGTGTAAATTATCGATAGTCCATATCTCGGAAACTATAAGAGATAATGCAATTTGGCAACCGGCAATGTAATTAGCATGCCGAATATTACTTGGAATGTGAATTGGAACGAAATCGCCAATAGATAAGACCATTTTACAATTTGGGCCCAAGTTAGAAGCAGAGCCTAAGGTGTAAATTATCGATAGTCCATATCTCGGAAACTATAAGAGATAATGCAATTTGGCAACCGGCAATGTAATTAGCATGCCGAATATTACTTGGAATGTGAATTGGAACGACATCGCCAATAGATAAGACCATTTTACAATTTGGGCCCAAGTTAGAAACAGAGCCTAAGGTGTAAATTATCGATAGTCCATATCTCGGAAACTATAAGAGATAATGCAATTTGGCAACCGGCAATGTAATTAGCGTGCCGAATATTACTTGGAATGTGAATTGGAACGAAATCGCCAATAGATAAGACCATTTTACAATTTGGGCCCAAGTTAGAAGCAGAGCCTAAGGTGTAAATTATCGATAGTCCATATCTCGGAAACTATAAGAGATAATGCAATTTGGCAACCGGCAATGTAATTAGCATGCCGAATATTACTTGGAATGTGAATTGGAACGAAATCGCCAATAGTAAGACCATTTTACAATTTGGGCCCAAGTTAGAAGCAGAGCCTAAGGTGTAAATTATCGATAGTCCATATCTCGGAAACTATAAGAGATAATTCAATTTGGCAACCGGCAATGTAATTAGCATGCCGAATATTACTTGGAATGTGAATTGGAACGAAATCGCCAATAGATAAGACCATTTTACAATTTGGGCCCAAGTTAGAAGCAGAGCCTAAGGTGTAAATTATCGATAGTCCATATCTCGGAAACTATAAGAGATAATGCAATTTGGCAACCGGCAATGTAATTAGCATGCCGAATATTACTTGGAATGTGAATTGGAACGAAATCGCCAATAGATAAGACCATTTTACAATTTGGGCCCAAGTTAGAAGCAGAGCCTAAGGTGTAAATTATCGATAGTCCATATCTCGGAAACTATAAGAGATAATGCAATTTGGCAACCGGCAATGTAATTAGCATGCCGAATATTACTTGGAATGTGAATTGGAACGAAATCGCCAATAGATAAGACCATTTTACAATTTGGGCCCAAGTTAGAAGCAGAGCCTAAGGTGTAAATTATCGATAGTCCATATCTCGGAAACTATAAGAGATAATGCAATTTGGCAACCGGTAATGTAATTAGCATGCCGAATATTACTTGGAATGTGAATTGGAACGAAATCGCCAATAGATAAGACCATTTTACAATTTGGGCCCAAGTTAGAAGCAGAGCCTAAGGTGTAAATTATTGATAGTCCATATCTCGGAAACTATAAGAGATAATGCAATTTCGCAACCGGCAATGTAATTAGCATGCCGAATATCACTTGGAATGTGAATTGGGACGAAATTGCCAATAGATAAGACCATTTTACAATTTGGGCCCAAGTTAGAAGCAGAGCCTAAGGTGTAAATTATCGATAGTCCATATCTCGGAAACTATAAGAGATAATGCAATTTGGCAACCGGCAATGTAATTAGCATGCCGAATATTACTTGGAATGTGAATTGGAACGAAATCGCCAATAGGTAAGACCATTTTACAATTTGGGCCCAAGTTAGAAGCAGAGCCTAAGGTGTAAATTATCGATAGTCCATATCTCGGAAACTATAAGAGATAATTCAATTTGGCAACCGGCAATGTAATTAGCATGCCGAATATTACTTGGAATGTGAATTGGAACGAAATCGCCAATAGATAAGACCATTTTACAATTTGGGCCCAAGTTAGAAGCAGAGCCTAAGGTGTAAATTATCGATAGTCCATATCTCGGAAACTATAAGAGATAATGCAATTTGGCAACCGGCAATGTAATTAGCATGCCGAATATTACTTGGAATGTGAATTGGAACGAAATCGCCAATAGATAAGACCATTTTACAATTTGGGCCCAAGTTAGAAGCAGAGCCTAAGGTGTAAATTATCGATAGTCCATATCTCGGAAACTATAAGAGATAATGCAATTTGGCAACCGGCAATGTAATTAGCATGCCGAATATTACTTGGAATGTGAATTGGAACGAAATCGCCAATAGATAAGACCATTTTACAATTTGGGCCCAAGTTAGAAGCAGAGCCTAAGGTGTAAATTATCGATAGTCCATATCTCGGAAACTATAAGAGATAATGCAATTTGGCAACCGGTAATGTAATTAGCATGCCGAATATTACTTGGAATGTGAATTGGAACGAAATCGCCAATAGATAAGACCATTTTACAATTTGGGCCCAAGTTAGAAGCAGAGCCTAAGGTGTAAATTATCGATAGTCCATATCTCGGAAACTATAAGAGATAATTCAATTTGGCAACCGGCAATGTAATTAGCATGCCGAATATTACTTGGAATGTGAATTGGAACGAAATCGCCAATAGATAAGACCATTTTACAATTTGGGCCCAAGTTAGAAGCAGAGCCTAAGGTGTAAATTATCGATAGTCCATATCTCGGAAACTATAAGAGATAATGCAATTTGGCAACCGGCAATGTAATTAGCATGCCGAATATTACTTGGAATGTGAATTGGAACGAAATCGCCAATAGATAAGACGATTTTACAATTTGGGCCCAAGTTAGAAGCAGAGCCTAAGGTGTAAATTATCGATAGTCCATATCTCGGAAACTATAAAAGATAATGCAATTTGGCAACCGGCAATGTAATTAGCATGCCGAATATTACTTGGAATGTGAATTGGAACGAAATCGCCAATAGATAAGACCATTTTACAATTTGGGCCCAAGTTAGAAGCAGAGCCTAAGGTGTAAATTATTGATAGTCCATATCTCGGAAACTATAAGAGATAATGCAATTTCGCAACCGGCAATGTAATTAGCATGCCGAATATCACTTGGAATGTGAATTGGGACGAAATCGCCAATAGATAAGACCATTTTACAATTTGGGCCCAAGTTAGAAGCAGAGCCTAAGGTGTAAATTATCGATAGTCCATATCTCAGAAACTATAAGAGATAATGCAATTTGGCAACCGGCAATGTAATTAGCATGCCGAATATTACTTGGAATGTGAATTGGAACGAAATCGCCAATAGATAAGACCATTTTACAATTTGGGCCCAAGTTAGAAGCAGAGCCTAAGGTGTAAATTATCGATAGTCCATATCTCGGAAACTATAAGAGATAATGCAATTTGGCAACCGGCAATGTAATTAGCATGTCGAATATTACTTGGAATGTGAATTGGAACGAAATCGCCAATAGTAAGACCATTTTACAATTTGGGCCCAAGTTAGAAGCAGAGCCTAAGGTGTAAATAATCGATAGTCCATATCTCGGAAACTATAAGAGATAATTCAATTTGGCAACCGGCAATGTAATTAGCATGCCGAATATTACTTGGAATGTGAATTGGAACGAAATCGCCAATAGATAAGACCATTTTACAATTTGGGCCCAAGTTAGAAGCAGAGCCTAAGGTGTTAATTATCGATAGTCCATATCTCGGAAACTATAAGAGATAATGCAATTTGGCAACCGGCATTGTAATTAGCATGCCGAATATTACTTGGAATGTGAATTGGAACGAAATCGCCAATAGATAAGACCATTTTACAATTTGGGCCCAAGTTAGAAGCAGAGCCTAAGGTGTAAATTATCGATAGTCCATATCTCGGAAACTATAAGAGATAATGCAATTTGGCAACCGGCAATGTAATTAGCATGCCGAATATTACTTGGAATGTGAATTGGAACGAAATCGCCAATAGATAAGACCATTTTACAATTTGGGCCCAAGTTAGAAGCAGAGCCTAAGGTGTAAATTATCGATAGTCCATATCTCGGAAACTATAAGAGATAATGCAATTTGGCAACCGGCAATGTAATTAGCATGCCGAATATTACTTGGAATGTGAATTGGAACGAAATCGCCAATAGATAAGACCATTTTACAATTTGGGCCCAAGTTAGAAGCAGAGCCTAAGGTGTAAATTATCGATAGTCCATATCTCGGAAACTATAAGAGATAATGCAATTTGGCAACCGGCAATGTAATTAGCATGCCGAATATTACTTGGAATGTGAATTGGAACGAAATCGCCAATAGGTAAGACCATTTTACAATTTGGGCCCAAGTTAGAAGCAGAGCCTAAGGTGTAAATTATCGATAGTCCATATCTCGGAAACTATAAGAGATAATTCAATTTGGCAACCGGCAATGTAATTAGCATGCCGAATATTACTTGGAATGTGAATTGGAACGAAATCGCCAATAGAAAAGACCATTTTACAATTTGGGCCCAAGTTAGAAGCAGAGCCTAAGGTGTAAATTATCGATAGTCCATATCTCGGAAACTATAAGAGATAATGCAATTTGGCAACCGGCAATGTAATTAGCATGCCGAATATTACTTGGAATGTGAATTGGAACGAAATCGCCAATAGAAAAGACCATTTTACAATTTGGGCCCAAGTTAGAAGCAGAGCCTAAGGTGTAAATTATCGATAGTCCATATCTCGGAAACTATAAGAGATAATGCAATTTGGCAACCGGCAATGTAATTAGCATGCCGAATATTACTTGGAATGTGAATTGGAACGAAATCGCCAATAGATAAGACCATTTTACAATTTGGGCCCAAGTTAGAAGCAGAGCCTAAGGTGTAAATTATCGATTGTCCATATCTCGGAAACTATAAGAGATAATGCAATTTGGCAACCGGTAATGTAATTAGCATGCCGAATATTACTTGGAATGTGAATTGGAACGAAATCGCCAATAGATAAGACCATTTTACAATTTGGGCCCAAGTTAGAAGCAGAGCCTAAGGTGTAAATTATCGATAGTCCATATCTCGGAAACTATAAGAGATAATTCAATTTGGCAACCGGCAATGTAATTAGCATGCCGAATATTACTTGGAATGTGAATTGGAACGAAATCGCCAATAGATAAGACCATTTTACAATTTGGGCCCTAGTTAGAAGCAGAGCCTAAGGTGTAAATTATCGATAGTCCATATCTCGGAAACTATAAGAGATAATGCAATTTGGCAACCGGCAATGTAATTAGCATGCCCAATATTACTTGGAATGTGAATTGGAACGAAATCGCCAATAGATAAGACCATTTTACAATTTGGGCCCAAGTTAGAAGCAGAGCCTAAGGTGTAAATTATCGATAGTCCATATCTCGGAAACTATAAGAGATAATGCAATTTGGCAACCGGCAATGTAATTAGCATGCCGAATATTACTTGGAATGTGAATTGGAACGAAATCGCCAATAGATAAGACCATTTTACAATTTGGGCCCAAGTTAGAAGCAGAGCCTAAGGTGTAAATTATTGATAGTCCATATCTCGGAAACTATAAGAGATAATGCAATTTCGCAACCGGCAATGTAATTAGCATGCCGAATATCACTTGGAATGTGCATTGGGACGAAATCGCCAATAGATAAGACCATTTTACAATTTGGGCCCAAGTTAGAAGCAGAGCCTAAGGTGTAAATTATCGATAGTCCATATCTCAGAAACTATAAGAGATAATGCAATTTGGCAACCGGCAATGTAATTAGCATGCCGAATATTACTTGGAATGTGAATTGGAACGAAATCGCCAATAGATAAGACCATTTTACAATTTGGGCCCAAGTTAGAAGCAGAGCCTAAGGTGTAAATTATCGATAGTCCATATCTCGGAAACTATAAGAGATAATGCAATTTGGCAACCGGCAATGTAATTAGCATGTCGAATATTACTTGGAATGTGAATTGGAACGAAATCGCCAATAGGTAAGACCATTTTACAATTTGGGCCCAAGTTAGAAGCAGAGCCTAAGGTGTAAATTATCGATAGTCCATATCTCGGAAACTATAAGAGATAATGCAATTTGGCAACCGGCAATGTAATTAGCATGCCGAATATTACTTGGAATGTGAATTGGAACGAAATCGCCAATAGATAAGACCATTTTACAATTTGGGCCCAAGTTAGAAGCAGAGCCTAAGGTGTAAATTATCGATAGTCCATATCTCGGAAACTATAAGAGATAATGCAATTTGGCAACCGGCAATGTAATTAGCATGCCGAATATTACTTGGAATGTGAATTGGAACGAAATCGCCAATAGGTAAGACCATTTTACAATTTGGGCCCAAGTTAGAAGCAGAGCCTAAGGTGTAAATTATCGATAGTCCATATCTCGGAAACTATAAGAGATAATGCAATTTGGCAACCGGCAATGTAATTAGCATGCCGAATATTACTTGGAATGTGAATTGGAACGAAATCGCCAATAGATAAGACCATTTTACAATTTGGGCCCAAGTTAGAAGCAGAGCCTAAGGTGTAAATTATCGATAGTCCATATCTCGGAAACTATAAGAGATAATGCAATTTGGCAACCGGCAATGTAATTAGCATGCCGAATATTACTTGGAATGTGAATTGGAACGAAATCGCCAATAGGTAAGACCATTTTACAATTTGGGCCCAAGTTAGAAGCAGAGCCTAAGGTGTAAATTATCGATAGTCCATATCTCGGAAACTATAAGAGAAAATTCAATTTGGCAAACGGCAATGTAATTAGCATGCCGAATATTACTTGGAATGTGAATTGGAACGAAATCGCCAATAGATAAGACCATTTTACAATTTGGGCCCAAGTTAGAAGCAGAGCCTAAGGTGTAAATTATCGATAGTCCATATCTCGGAAACTATAAGAGATAATGCAATTTGGCAACCGGCAATGTAATTAGCATGCCGAATATTACTTGGAATGTGAATTGGAACGAAATCGCCAATAGATAAGACCATTTTACAATTTGGGCCCAAGTTAGAAGCAGAGCCTAAGGTGTAAATTATCGATAGTCCATATCTCGGAAACTATAAGAGATAATGCAATTTCGCAACCGGCAATGTAATTAGCATGCCGAATATCACTTGGAATGTGAATTGGGACGAAATTGCCAATAGATAAGACCATTTTACAATTTGGGCCCAAGTTAGAAGCAGAGCCTAAGGTGTAAATTATCGATAGTCCATATCTCGGAAACTATAAGAGATAATGCAATTTGGCAACCGGCAATGTAATTAGCATGCCGAATATTACTTGGAATGTGAATTGGAACGAAATCGCCAATAGATAAGACCATTTTACAATTTGGGCCCAAGTTAGAAGCTGAGCCTAAGGTGTAAATTATCGATAGTCCATATCTCGGAAACTATAAGAGATAATGCAATTTGGCAACCGGCAATGTAATTAGCATGCCGAATATTACTTGGAATGTGAATTGGAACGAAATCGCCAATAGGTAAGACCATTTTACAATTTGGGCCCAAGTTAGAAGCAGAGCCTAAGGTGTAAATTATCGATAGTCCATATCTCGGAAACTATAAGAGATAATTCAATTTGGCAACCGGCAATGTAATTAGCATGCCGAATATTACTTGGAATGTGAATTGGAACGAAATCGCCAATAGATAAGACCATTTTACAATTTGGGCCCAAGTTAGAAGCAGAGCCTAAGGTGTAAATTATCGATAGTCCATATCTCGGAAACTATAAGAGATAATGCAATTTGGCAACCGGCAATGTAATTAGCATGCCGAATATTACTTGGAATGTGAATTGGAACGAAATCGCCAATAGATAAGACCATTTTACAATTTGGGCCCAAGTTAGAAGCAGAGCCTAAGGTGTAAATTATCGATAGTCCATATCTCGGAAACTATAAGAGATAATGCAATTTGGCAACCGGCAATGTAATTAGCATGCCGAATATTACTTGGAATGTGAATTGGAACGAAATCGCCAATAGATAAGACCATTTTACAATTTGGGCCCAAGTTAGAAGCAGAGCCTAAGGTGTAAATTATCGATAGTCCATATCTCGGAAACTATAAGAGATAATGCAATTTGGCAACCGGCAATGTAATTAGCATGCCGAATATTACTTGGAATGTGAATTGGAACGAAATCGCCAATAGATAAGACCATTTTACAATTTGGGCCCAAGTTAGAAGCAGAGCCTAAGGTGTAAATTATTGATAGTCCATATCTCGGAAACTATAAGAGATAATGCAATTTCGCAACCGGCAATGTAATTAGCATGCCGAATATCACTTGGAATGTGAATTGGGACGAAATCGCCAATAGATAAGACCATTTTACAATTTGGGCCCAAGTTAGAAGCTGAGCCTAAGGTGTAAATTATCGATAGTCCATATCTCGGAAACTATAAGAGATAATGCAATTTGGCAACCGGCAATGTAATTAGCATGCCGAATATTACTTGGAATGTGAATTGGAACGAAATCGCCAATAGGTAAGACCATTTTACAATTTGGGCCCAAGTTAGAAGCAGAGCCTAAGGTGTAAATTATCGATAGTCCATATCTCGGAAACTATAAGAGATAATTCAATTTGGCAACCGGCAATGTAATTAGCATGCCGAATATTACTTGGAATGTGAATTGGAACGAAATCGCCAATAGATAAGACCATTTTACAATTTGGGCCCAAGTTAGAAGCAGAGCCTAAGGTGTAAATTATCGATAGTCCATATCTCGGAAACTATAAGAGATAATGCAATTTGGCAACCGGCAATGTAATTAGCATGCCGAATATTACTTGGAATGTGAATTGGAACGAAATCGCCAATAGATAAGACCATTTTACAATTTGGGCCCAAGTTAGAAGCAGAGCCTAAGGTGTAAATTATCGATAGTCCATATCTCGGAAACTATAAGAGATAATGCAATTTGGCAACCGGCAATGTAATTAGCATGCCGAATATTACTTGGAATGTGAATTGGAACGAAATCGCCAATAGATAAGACCATTTTACAATTTGGGCCCAAGTTAGAAGCAGAGCCTAAGGTGTAAATTATCGATAGTCCATATCTCGGAAACTATAAGAGATAATGCAATTTGGCAACCGGCAATGTAATTAGCATGCCGAATATTACTTGGAATGTGAATTGGAACGAAATCGCCAATAGATAAGACCATTTTACAATTTGGGCCCAAGTTAGAAGCAGAGCCTAAGGTGTAAATTATTGATAGTCCATATCTCGGAAACTATAAGAGATAATGCAATTTCGCAACCGGCAATGTAATTAGCATGCCGAATATCACTTGGAATGTGAATTGGGACGAAATCGCCAATAGATAAGACCATTTTACAATTTGGGCCCAAGTTAGAAGCAGAGCCTAAGGTGTAAATTATCGATAGTCCATATCTCGGAAACTATAAGAGATAATGCAATTTGGCAACCGGCAATGTAATTAGCATGCCGAATATTACTTGGAATGTGAATTGGAACGAAATCGCCAATAGATAAGACCATTTTACAATTTGGGCCCAAGTTAGAAGCAGAGCCTAAGGTGTAAATTATCGATAGTCCATATCTCGGAAACTATAAGAGATAATGCAATTTGGCAACCGGCAATGTAATTAGCATGCCGAATATTACTTGGAATGTGAATTGGAACGAAATCACCAATAGGTAAGACCATTTTACAATTTGGGCCCAAGTTAGAAGCAGAGCCTAAGGTGTAAATTATCGATAGTCCATATCTCGGAAACTATAAGAGATAATTCAATTTGGCAACCGTCAATGTAATTAGCATGCCGAATATTACTTGGAATGTGAATTGGAACGAAATCGCCAATAGATAAGACCATTTTACAATTTGGGCCCAAGTTAGAAGCAGAGCCTAAGGTGTAAATTATCGATAGTCCATATCTCGGAAACTATAAGAGATAATGCAATTTGGCAACCGGCAATGTAATTAGCATGCCGAATATTACTTGGAATGTGAATTGGAACGAAATCGCCAATAGATAAGACCATTTTACAATTTGGGCCCAAGTTAGAAGCAGAGCCTATGGTGTAAATTATCGATAGTCCATATCTCGGAAACTATAAGAGATAATGCAATTTGGCAACCGGCAATGTAATTAGCATGCCGAATATTACTTGGAATGTGAATTGGAACGAAATCGCCAATAGATAAGACCATTTTACAATTTGGGCCCAAGTTAGAAGCAGAGCCTAAGGTGTAAATTATCGATAGTCCATATCTCGGAAACTATAAGAGATAATGCAATTTGGCAACCGGCAATGTAATTAGCATGCCGAATATTACTTGGAATGTGAATTGGAACGAAATCGCCAATAGATAAGACCATTTTACAATTTGGGCCCAAGTTAGAAGCAGAGCCTAAGGTGTAAATTATCGATAGTCCATATCTCGGAAACTATAAGAGATAATGCAATTTGGCAACCGGTAATGTAATTAGCATGCCGAATATTACTTGGAATGTGAATTGGAACGAAATCGCCAATAGATAAGACCATTTTACAATTTGGGCCCAAGTTAGAAGCAGAGCCTAAGGTGTAAATTATTGATAGTCCATATCTCGGAAACTATAAGAGATAATGCAATTTCGCAACCGGCAATGTAATTAGCATGCCGAATATCACTTGGAATGTGAATTGGGACGAAATCGCCAATAGATAAGACCATTTTACAATTTGGGCCCAAGTTAGAAGCAGAGCCTAAGGTGTAAATTATCGATAGTCCATATCTCAGAAACTATAAGAGATAATGCAATTTGGCAACCGGCAATGTAATTAGCATGCCGAATATTACTTGGAATGTGAATTGGAACGAAATCGCCAATAGATAAGACCATTTTACAATTTGGGCCCAAGTTAGAAGCAGAGCCTAAGGTGTAAATTATCGATAGTCCATATCTCGGAAACTATAAGAGAAAATTCAATTTGGCAAACGGCAATGTAATTAGCATGCCGAATATTACTTGGAATGTGAATTGGAACGAAATCGCCAATAGATAAGACCATTTTACAATTTGGGCCCAAGTTAGAAGCAGAGCCTAAGGTGTAAATTATCGATAGTCCATATCTCGGAAACTATAAGAGATAATGCAATTTGGCAACCGGCAATGTAATTAGCATGCCGAATATTACTTGGAATGTGAATTGGAACGAAATCGCCAATAGATAAGACCATTTTACAATTTGGGCCCAAGTTAGAAGCAGAGCCTAAGGTGTAAATTATCGATAGTCCATATCTCGGAAACTATAAGAGATAATGCAATTTGGCAACCGGCAATGTAATTAGCATGCCGAATATTACTTGGAATGTGAATTGGAACGAAATCGCCAATAGGTAAGACCATTTTACAATTTGGGCCCAAGTTAGAAGCAGAGCCTAAGGTGTAAATTATCGATAGTCCATATCTCGGAAACTATAAGAGAAAATTCAATTTGGCAAACGGCAATGTAATTAGCATGCCGAATATTACTTGGAATGTGAATTGGAACGAAATCGCCAATAGATAAGACCATTTTACAATTTGGGCCCAAGTTAGAAGCAGAGCCTAAGGTGTAAATTATCGATAGTCCATATCTCGGAAACTATAAGAGATAATGCAATTTGGCAACCGGCAATGTAATTAGCATGCCGAATATTACTTGGAATGTGAATTGGAACGAAATCGCCAATAGATAAGACCATTTTACAATTTGGGCCCTAGTTAGAAGCAGAGCCTAAGGTGTAAATTATTGATAGTCCATATCTCGGAAACTATAAGAGATAATGCAATTTGGCAACCGGCAATGTAATTAGCATGCCGAATATTACTTGGAATGTGAATTGGAACGAAATCGCCAATAGATAAGACCATTTTACAATTTGGGCCCAAGTTAGAAGCAGAGCCTAAGGTGTAAATTATCGATAGTCCATATCTCGGAAACTATAAGAGAAAATTCAATTTGGCAAACGGCAATGTAATTAGCATGCCGAATATTACTTGGAATGTGAATTGGAACGAAATCGCCAATAGATAAGACCATTTTACAATTTGGGCCCAAGTTAGAAGCAGAGCCTAAGGTGTAAATTATCGATAGTCCATATCTCGGAAACTATAAGAGATAATGCAATTTGGCAACCGGCAATGTAATTAGCATGCCGAATATTACTTGGAATGTGAATTGGAACGAAATCGCCAATAGGTAAGACCATTTTACAATTTGGGCCCAAGTTAGAAGCAGAGCCTAAGGTGTAAATTATAGATAGTCCATATCTCGGAAACTATAAGAGAAAATTCAATTTGGCAAACGGCAATGTAATTAGCATGCCGAATATTACTTGGAATGTGAATTGGAACGAAATCGCCAATAGATAAGACCATTTTACAATTTGGGCCCTAGTTAGAAGCAGAGCCTAAGGTGTAAATTATTGATAGTCCATATCTCGGAAACTATAAGAGATAATGCAATTTGGCAACCGGCAATGTAATTAGCATGCCGAATATTACTTGGAATGTGAATTGGAACGAAATCGCCAATAGATAAGACCATTTTACAATTTGGGCCCAAGTTAGAAGCAGAGCCTAAGGTGTAAATTATCGATAGTCCATATCTCGGAAACTATAAGAGAAAATTCAATTTGGCAAACGGCAATGTAATTAGCATGCCGAATATTACTTGGAATGTGAATTGGAACGAAATCGCCAATAGATAAGACCATTTTACAATTTGGGCCCAAGTTAGAAGCAGAGCCTAAGGTGTAAATTATCGATAGTCCATATCTCGGAAACTATAAGAGATAATGCAATTTGGCAACCGGCAATGTAATTAGCATGCCGAATATTACTTGGAATGTGAATTGGAACGAAATCGCCAATAGGTAAGACCATTTTACAATTTGGGCCCAAGTTAGAAGCAGAGCCTAAGGTGTAAATTATCGATAGTCCATATCTCGGAAACTATAAGAGAAAATTCAATTTGGCAAACGGCAATGTAATTAGCATGCCGAATATTACTTGGAATGTGAATTGGAACGAAATCGCCAATAGATAAGACCATTTTACAATTTGGGCCCAAGTTAGAAGCAGAGCCTAAGGTGTAAATTATCGATAGTCCATATCTCGGAAACTATAAGAGATAATGCAATTTGGCAACCGGCAATGTAATTAGCATGCCGAATATTACTTGGAATGTGAATTGGAACGAAATCGCCAATAGATAAGACCATTTTACAATTTGGGCCCTAGTTAGAAGCAGAGCCTAAGGTGTAAATTATTGATAGTCCATATCTCGGAAACTATAAGAGATAATGCAATTTCGCAACTGGCAATGTAATTAGCATGCCGAATATCACTTGGAATGTGAATTGGGACGAAATCGCCAATAGATAAGACCATTTTACAATTTGGGCCCAAGTTAGAAGCAGAGCCTAAGGTGTAAATTATCGATAGTCCATATCTCGGAAACTATAAGAGATAATGCAATTTGGCAACCGGCAATGTAATTAGCATGCCGAATATTACTTGGAATGTGAATTGGAACGAAATCGCCAATAGATAAGACCATTTTACAATTTGGGCCCAAGTTAGAAGCAGAGCCTAAGGTGTAAATTATCGATAGTCCATATCTCGGAAACTATAAGAGATAATGCAATTTCGCAACCGGCAATGTAATTAGCATGCCGAATATTACTTGGAATGTGAATTGGAACGAAATCGCCAATAGGTAAGACCATTTTACAATTTGGGCCCAAGTTAGAAGCAGAGCCTAAGGTGTAAATTATCGATAGTCCATATCTCGGAAACTATAAGAGATAATTCAATTTGGCAACCGGCAATGTAATTAGCATGCCGAATATTACTTGGAATGTGAATTGGAACGAAATCGCCAATAGATAAGACCATTTTACAATTTGGGCCCAAGTTAGAAGCAGAGCCTAAGGTGTTAATTATCGATAGTCCATATCTCGGAAACTATAAGAGATAATGCAATTTGGCAACAGGCAATGTAATTAGCATGCCGAATATTACTTGGAATGTGAATTGGAACGAAATCGCCAATAGATAAGACCATTTTACAATTTGGGCCCAAGTTAGAAGCAGAGCCTATGGTGTAAATTATCGATAGTCCATATCTCGGAAACTATAAGAGATAATGCAATTTGGCAACCGGCAATGTAATTAGCATGCCGAATATTACTTGGAATGTGAATTGGAACGAAATCGCCAATAGATAAGACCATTTTACAATTTGGGCCCAAGTTAGAAGCTGAGCCTAAGGTGTAAATTATCGATAGTCCATATCTCGGAAACTATAAGAGATAATGCAATTTGGCAACCGGCAATGTAATTAGCATGCCGAATATTACTTGGAATGTGAATTGGAACGAAATCGCCAATAGATAAGACCATTTTACAATTTGGGCCCAAGTTAGAAGCAGAGCCTAAGGTGTAAATTATCGATAGTCCATATCTCGGAAACTATAAGAGAAAATTCAATTTGGCAAACGGCAATGTAATTAGCATGCCGAATATTACTTGGAATGTGAATTGGAACGAAATCGCCAATAGATAAGACCATTTTACAATTTGGGCCCAAGTTAGAAGCAGAGCCTAAGGTGTAAATTATCGATAGTCCATATCTCGGAAACTATAAGAGATAATGCAATTTGGCAACCGGCAATGTAATTAGCATGCCGAATATTACTTGGAATGTGAATTGGAACGAAATCGCCAATAGGTAAGACCATTTTACAATTTGGGCCCAAGTTAGAAGCAGAGCCTAAGGTGTAAATTATCGATAGTCCATATCTCGGAAACTATAAGAGAAAATTCAATTTGGCAAACGGCAATGTAATTAGCATGCCGAATATTACTTGGAATGTGAATTGGAACGAAATCGCCAATAGATAAGACCATTTTACAATTTGGGCCCAAGTTAGAAGCAGAGCCTAAGGTGTAAATTATCGATAGTCCATATCTCGGAAACTATAAGAGATAATGCAATTTGGCAACCGGCAATGTAATTAGCATGCCGAATATTACTTGGAATGTGAATTGGAACGAAATCGCCAATAGATAAGACCATTTTACAATTTGGGCCCTAGTTAGAAGCAGAGCCTAAGGTGTAAATTATTGATAGTCCATATCTCGGAAACTATAAGAGATAATGCAATTTCGCAACCGGCAATGTAATTAGCATGCCGAATATCACTTGGAATGTGAATTGGGACGAAATCGCCAATAGATAAGACCATTTTACAATTTGGGCCCAAGTTAGAAGCAGAGCCTAAGGTGTAAATTATCGATAGTCCATATCTCGGAAACTATAAGAGATAATGCAATTTGGCAACCGGCAATGTAATTAGCATGCCGAATATTACTTGGAATGTGAATTGGAACGAAATCGCCAATAGATAAGACCATTTTACAATTTGGGCCCAAGTTAGAAGCAGAGCCTAAGGTGTAAATTATCGATAGTCCATATCTCGGAAACTATAAGAGATAATGCAATTTCGCAACCGGCAATGTAATTAGCATGCCGAATATCACTTGGAATGTGAATTGGGACGAAATTGCCAATAGATAAGACCATTTTACAATTTGGGCCCAAGTTAGAAGCAGAGCCTAAGGTGTAAATTATCGATAGTCCATATCTCGGAAACTATAAGAGATAATGCAATTTGGCAACCGGCAATGTAATTAGCATGCCGAATATTACTTGGAATGTGAATTGGAACGAAATCGCCAATAGATAAGACCATTTTACAATTTGGGCCCAAGTTAGAAGCAGAGCCTAAGGTGTAAATTATCGATAGTCCATATCTCGGAAACTATAAGAGATAATGCAATTTCGCAACCGGCAATGTAATTAGCATGCCGAATATTACTTGGAATGTGAATTGGGACGAAATTGCCAATAGATAAGACCATTTTACAATTTGGGCCCAAGTTAGAAGCAGAGCCTAAGGTGTAAATTATCGATAGTCCATATCTCGGAAACTATAAGAGATAATGCAATTTCGCAACCGGCAATGTAATTAGCATGCCGAATATCACTTGGAATGTGAATTGGGACGAAATTGCCAATAGATAAGACCATTTTACAATTTGGGCCCAAGTTAGAAGCAGAGCCTAAGGTGTAAATTATCGATAGTCCATATCTCGGAAACTATAAGAGATAATGCAATTTGGCAACCGGCAATGTAATTAGCATGCCGAATATTACTTGGAATGTGAATTGGAACGAAATCGCCAATAGATAAGACCATTTTACAATTTGGGCCCAAGTTAGAAGCAGAGCCTAAGGTGTAAATTATCGATAGTCCATATCTCGGAAACTATAAGAGATAATGCAATTTGGCAACCGGCAATGTAATTAGCATGCCGAATATTACTTGGAATGTGAATTGGAACGAAATCGCCAATAGATAAGACCATTTTACAATTTGGGCCCAAGTTAGAAGCAGAGCCTAAGGTGTAAATTATCGATAGTCCATATCTCGGAAACTATAAGAGATAATGCAATTTGGCAAGCGGCAATGTAATTAGCATGCCGAATATTACTTGGAATGTGAATTGGAACGAAATCGCCAATAGATAAGACCATTTTACAATTTGGGCCCAAGTTAGAAGCAGAGCCTAAGGTGTAAATTATTGATAGTCCATATCTCGGAAACTATAAGAGATAATGCAATTTCGCAACCGGCAATGTAATTAGCATGCCGAATATCACTTGGAATATGAATTGGGACGAAATCGCCAATAGATAAGACCATTTTACAATTTGGGCCCAAGTTAGAAGCAGAGCCTAAGGTGTAAATTATCGATAGTCCATATCTCAGAAACTATAAGAGATAATGCAATTTGGCAACCGGCAATGTAATTAGCATGCCGAATATTACTTGGAATGTGAATTGGAACGAAATCGCCAATAGGTAAGACCATTTTACAATTTGGGCCCAAGTTAGAAGCAGAGCCTAAGGTGTAAATTATCGATAGTCCATATCTCGGAAACTATAAGAGATACTTCAATTTGGCAACCGGCAATGTAATTAGCATGCCGAATATTACTTGGAATGTGAATTGGAACGAAATCGCCAATAGATAAGACCATTTTACAATTTGGGCCCAAGTTAGAAGCAGAGCCTAAGGTGTAAATTATCGATAGTCCATATCTCGGAAACTATAAGAGATAATGCAATTTGGCAACTGGCAATGTAATTAGAATGCCGAATATTACTTGGAATGTGAATTGGAACGAAATCGCCAATAGATAAGACCATTTTACAATTTGGGCCCAAGTTAGAAGCAGAGCCTATGGTGTAAATTATCGATAGTCCATATCTCGGAAACTATAAGAGATAATGAAATTTGGCAACCGGCAATGTAATTAGCATGCCGAATATTACTTGGAATGTGAATTGGAACGAAATCGCCAATAGATAAGACCATTTTACAATTTGGGCCCAAGTTAGAAGCAGAGCCTAAGGTGTAAATTATCGATAGTCCATATCTCGGAAACTATAAGAGATAATGCAATTTGGCAACCGGTAATGTAATTAGCATGCCGAATATTACTTGGAATGTGAATTGGAACGAAATCGCCAATAGATAAGACCATTTTACAATTTGGGCCCAAGTTAGAAGCAGAGCCTAAGGTGTAAATTATCGATAGTCCATATCTCGGAAACTATAAGAGATAATTCAATTTGGGCAACCGGCAATGTAATTAGCATGCCGAATATTACTTGGAATGTGAATTGGAACGAAATCGCCAATAGATAAGACCATTTTACAATTTGGGCCCAAGTTAGAAGCAGAGCCTAAGGTGTAAATTATCGATAGTCCATATCTCGGAAACTATAAGAGATAATGCAATTTGGCAACCGGCAACGTAATTAGCATGCCGAATATTACTTGGAATGTGAATTGGAACGAAATCGCCAATAGATAAGACCATTTTACAATTTGGGCCCAAGTTAGAAGCAGAGCCTAAGGTGTAAATTATCGATAGTCCATATCTCGGAAACTATAAGAGATAATGCAATTTGGCAACCGGCAATGTAATTAGCATGCCGAATATTACTTGGAATGTGAATTGGAACGAAATCGCCAATAGATAAGACCATTTTACAATTTGGGCCCAAGTTAGAAGCAGAGCCTAAGGTGTAAATTATCGATAGTCCATATCTCGGAAACTATAAGAGATAATGCAATTTGGCAACCGGCAATGTAATTAGCATGCCGAATATTACTTGGAATGTGAATTGGAACGAAATCGCCAATAGATAAGACCATTTTACAATTTGGGCCCAAGTTAGAAGCAGAGCCTAAGGTGTAAATTATCGATAGTCCATATCTCAGAAACTATAAGAGATAATGCAATTTGGCAACCGGCAATGTAATTAGCATGCCGAATATTACTTGGAATGTGAATTGGAA